>NW_024883442.1:0-83001 GCF_019059575.1 Amphibalanus amphitrite | reverse complement strand
GAGAGGAGAGAGAGAAGAGAGGGAGAGAGAAGGAGAGAGGAGAGGAGAGGAGAGAGAGAGCTAAGAAATGCTGGAGGGAAGGGATAAGGACGGGAGGAGAGAAAAGAGAGACAGAAAAGGAAAACCAGAGAGGGTAAAAGTTTCACATGTAAAATGTAAATTTGCTTTTCATCATTACAGCTTCGGATTGGAAATTAAATCGTAGCATCCTTATGATAAACCCACGTTGACGGGATGCAGTATAGCGGCGGAACACCTTCAATTAAGGGGGGGGGGGGGGGCACTGCCGACTTTTGGTCCTATTCTTTCCATGCAACGATCATAGGGCTAATGTTGAAATGCCAAAATCAAAGGGGGCACGGTGCCCCGGTACCCTCCCCGTTCCGCCGCCTATGACGGGATGGGGACGCTTTTATGGTCGTCGTTGGGAGCTCGGCACTAATGGGGTCTGGGGACGATGTTGAAGGTTTCGCAAATGTTTCATAAAAGAGATGCTATTTTTTGCACAACCTATTAAACATTTTTTTTACGTTTGCTATGAAAATGTTAGGTCCAGTTCCTTCAGGTCCACGACTCCACAGCTTACAGCAGGAGCTACCTAGCATAACAATCAACCCGCGCCGTGTTGGTGGCATGAACTTTCCGTCAAGTGCTGGGGGGGGGGGGCGTTTCACGCCCCTCCGTCTAACTCGGCTCCTGGGCTACTAGCGACACGCGGTAAGCGGCAATCGAAAGAGCGTCAAAAATAAGGAGGAAAACACTCGGTCATTTTAAGGTCAGGGCAAAGGTCAGGTCACCAGGGTCCATCAAAGGTCAATTTTTTGTTGATTTCAACGATTTTTAACAACCGACGGCTAACTCGTGAACCAATAGAGCTACCTGCTACAGTGCCGCGGAAAAGCGCATTCGACAGCTCTTTTAACGCTCTTTCGCCAACATGTCCTCAAATTTGACCTCAGATCAACGGTTTAGCCCCCAGAAGGCACCGCTCTGATTGACCTCAAATTTGACCTCAGATCAACGGTGTTTTACCGCTCTAGCACGTCTCTGTCAAAAGTCAAAAACTGCTGAAGACCTTTTATGTCCTAAAATGACCTCAGGGGCACACACAGGGGTCACAGGTGCAATTTTCCGATTCAGTGTGCCATGTTTACCTATGGACCGATGTTTGAGAGGGTGTAGAACGAAATTCGTCCAAAAGAGGCGCATTTCAATTTTCTCCCATTGACAGCTTATACCTAATGGAGCACTCGCAAAATTGACCTGACCTTAGGTCACAAACATAAAAAATCCGAGGTATCCATTTTATACATACTGCTACCTTAAGCAATTACTGAAAGTTTTGAAGTGATCGCTCTGTCGGTTTAGCTACAGCGAGCTTTCGAATTGTTTTTCTGAGGTAAGGTCTCTTGACGTTACCTGGTGACCTGACCTTGAATGACGCTACGCGTCGCGTCGCCGTTTTTGAGATATTCGCGAAAACCCTGAGGGGGGAAGGGCATAAAACGCCCCCCCCCCCCCCAGCACGGCGCGGGTGGTCGACATAGCGACTCGGACTGAACAAATGCCTTTAAAGGTAGTGTGCCAGCTTTCTTGGACCGTATGGAGTTAATGGCCCAGATAAGGAGAACCGGATTTTTAGAACTTATCCATACCTTCAAAACTCATGGAAACGTCTTAAATCCTTCAAATTTTGAGTACCCCAGTGCGAAATTCGCCCCGACGGGTTGTCGGTCGTACCCCAACCACATTTCACACCACTACAGGGTGGGGCAGCATAATCGGGAATGCTTTTTGGGCTCTGGTCATGAGTAGGCATGGCATTATTTTGATAAATTATATCATGGCAACGAAACGCCCAAAAGTTGTGCATCATCTGACATGACTACATCCATGAGCATGCAACTTCCTGGAAAAGAGCAGCAAAATAGTTCGACGGTGCTCCAAGTGCTTTGCGCGCGCCCATAGACACTAATGTTAAACGAGTAAAACAAGAACATTTTGTTTAAAACAATGCCATTCCACGTAAAGGTTGCTGGACAGGTCAACGTGTTATCACGGACGATAAGGATTGTGTGGGGATACTTAGGACAAAAAGTTAACGTAATCGTCGTAAAATAACTCTTAGCAGAGGACATACAAGATGACTCACTTGAATATAAGGAAGAAGCTCTTGAGCATATTAACCCTCGCCCATGTAGGGGGGGGTTGGTGCAACCCCCCCCCTGAGGTTTTTTGGAAATAGTGCAAAAACGGCGGCGCGCAGCGCCGCCAAATTTTGGGTACCTTATAGGGCAAACCTTGCGCATCTTTTGATAAAAAAAATTTGACCGGGTCATGTCAGGTCACCGAGTTATGACGTCACAAAGGGAACAGCCTCCGGCCGGATTTTCACAAACTGAGTGCCAACGCCCGAGGTTTCCTGCCGGTGGTACGGACATCGGTTGATGGATTGTGATGAAACTTCCCATGCATGTTGGGGCAAGTATTGGCTATCATATGGTATAAGAAACTTGACCGGGTCAGGTCAGGTCACGGAGCTATGACGTCACAAGAGGAACAGCGTCCGGTACTATTTTTGAAAAGCGCCCGAACCACTATTTTGCTAATTCTTGTCACCTCAATGGGAATATGCAGCAATATTAGCTTCTATAGGGAGCAAATGGACCTCCCAAATCCAAAAATACAATCAGATTTCAAAAATTTAATTTTTGATTTTTCGAATTTCTGCTGCCGACTGTGACCTTGCCGACTTCCGGCGCTCCCAACGCGCCATTTTTAGAGCTAGGGAAACGAAATACATACCAAACGATAGAGAATTGATCAAGGAACACGATAGTGAAGGTTTCAAGTCGATATCTCCCACCGTTTTGCCGCAATCGCCGCGGAAAGTTGAAAAAAGTCTATTTTTCCGAAAATTTGACCTTTGACCGGTCAAAAGTAGGTCAAATGTTGACCTAGGACCAATAAATATACCACCAATCGCGAGATCTCGGCGAGAGCAATCCGTTGGTCTTTTCCGCTAAGCTCTACGACGCTCCGTTTTCAAACGCCAAGGGGGGGGGGGTCGCACCAACCCCCCCCCCCTGCATGGGCGAAGGTGGCAGATCGCCGTTTACGGGCGAGGGTTAAAAAGAAACAATGTTCAAAACTTCAGCGACCAAAAATCTTATCACCGACTGGAATACGATAAAAAAGAATGGCATGCCATATAGGGGATTGTATCGAGAATATTGCAGCGGTCATGCAAAGTAAACATCCTGTTGAGGTGATGGACCTATGGGTGGTCTTCAAGGGAGGTGCACGTGGTGCACCCTACTTCATCGAGCCCGGATAAAACGAGCACCTCTGGTAAATACATCCACACTCTGGCAGACTCACGTGGAGTCGTCGGAAGAGAGGATCACTGACGGTCCAGATCACGTCTTACGAGGACTCTGTCCGTGCTGGTACTGCAGTGAGGACGACATGTTATTGTGTAGGGCACCTCCACCTGAGATGAACCAAAAACTTCTGGTCCTTCAACTCCGCCGATTTAAATCCGACCAAATTCTTTATATGGAGCGTTTTTTTGGTAGAAGTTTAATGAACAACTTATCATCAGTAAAAACGGTCTTCAGTGCAAGGTAGGAAGCTGATGGGCGATCATGGACAAGCAGGAGGCTGCACGTGCATGCGCGTGCTTTTGGACCCGCCTTGAGAAGGTCATCGACGCGAAGGGCGGTCAAATAGGATGAGGGATAGGTAAAAGGTGACCGATTGATGGGATGTTGTTAAAATAGTGCTTGGAGCTATATTTTTAAATTCATGACCAAATAATCCCGTTTGATATTTATTCCCGATTATGCTGCCCCACCCTGTTATGAACAATAAATGCACACACTGAAATCGCTATTACCGATATGCTCATCCAATCAAGTTTCGATAAACCCGTTCATCATCATCTCCTGCGGTTTCGAACACGCCTGTTAGGTGGCTTCTGATGCTCGTCGAGGTCGGAATTTCCAAATACGCGTGGTGCGTCGGGCCGCGCGCTCTGACTTCGGCCAAGAAAAATGCGTCAGCTGATCATTGTCATTTCTGCCACTTGCGTGTGGTGAAATGGGGTCATAACTTATAAGACGGCTTTTTCATATCAATTATTTTACATAAAATCATATTTCAAATCATAAATAATGTTCGACAGCCAAATAAAAGAAACAATACCAATACGGGCTTACAGTTTAAGGCTCGACATTGTGTTGTCTACGATTAGACAGCTGATAACTCATTCCCGTACGTCGTATGGTCGTAACACTATAATGACCTTTGCTTATTGTCACAAGTGCGCCGCATTCGCGATTGTTGCCCGACGCCTGTTTGCAGGTGAGCCCACTACAGTTGTTATACATATCTAAAAACCGAAAAACTTTTAGGCGAAAAAGGCACTATTACAGGCCCATTTTTGATTTTTTTTTTGCGATATTAGGTAAAAACAGAAGCTTCTTATCCTAGGAAAAATAAAATGGGAAATCTTTCAAAGGTGGCACACTACCTTTAACGTTTCAACGGTTGAATAAGGTGAGAGGATTGAGGTAGGCTTGTATCGGATTTTCTTCTGCTTGTCGGTAGTTTAGGACTTGAAGTTAATTTCGCGAGCTGTCCATAATCATTCAAGAGGGAAAATTCAGCTGCACATCGTTCGGGTCAAAGTAATACCAAACATTCTCAAATTTTGTAGTAAAGAGCCAGTAGGTAGTCTACGAATATATTTAAAAAACAATTAGAAAAAGAATAAGTGGACCGGTTTCGTCTATCAAAGACTTCTTCAGCGCTTTTTTTCAAAAAACGTGTAAGAAAAAAACTAGCACAGTGACAATTGTTTGAAATAAAATTGGATTCAGTAAGAACTAAGAACTTCATTGTCCGAAAACCGGTGAGAGTTGATAGCTCAATATGACACTTAGAGCCGTGCATAAGGAGGCGTGAAAACACTCTCCTCATCTCGTTCTATTACGAGAGGACCATGTGTCATGGCGTGAGAAAGGTCTTCTCAAAATAAATGACACTGTATGAGTGAATAAATAATCCGTGCTCCCTTGGGCTATTGGCAGACCCTACCACATGATCGGGTGGTGCAGCCGTTTCGCCTTCCACCTGAGATCTCGGAAAGTTACCGACCGATTTTGAACATTCAAAGAGCGTTCGATAGCCCCACCAGGGAACTACCTTGTTACCAGGTTTCGTTGACCTAGGTGCAACCCATGACGTCACAAGTCAGGTCAAAGGTCGCATTTTCACCGATTAATAAGAGTTAGCAGTTTGGTAGCGCTGTTTATTTTAAATCTTTTTGATCTTGAATATTTTTCGTTATCTTCAAAACTGTAAGCGTGACAGCTCTTCCCGCTAAACCTTTTATTGGGTCGAAAATGACAGAACATGACACCCCTCTGACGTCATTTGTGACTAACCTTTTATAAGAGCTCTGGAAAAATTTGGTCACAAGGTGTAAAAATGATGCCCGGAGGGGTCTTGAAAGTTTGGTGGCGACATTTGCTATACTTTAGGAGATATCGACTGAAAAGGAGAGAGGGGGCCGTTTCGCGCCGCCCTCCCCCTCTCAACGGGGCTTTCAGTTGCTGCTCTCACAGAACTATTGGTTATATTACAACGTAGTGGAATTGCAAGTGGCAATATAAGCTTCCTGCCAGCGCTGAGCGCCGGACCAGAGTTTACACATGCAGGCTGAAGTTTAACATTTAACTTTTGAATTTTTAAATCGTTGAGCTGAGAAGGTTGTGAGAAGTGGATGATCCCAATCCACGTCCCAGTGGCTGCTCGATCGCACTTTCCCTGGCCCACCTCTCCCACCAGGCTAGACTTTGCCCGGCACAGCCGTCGCCTCAGTGCCTCGGGCGGTGACCCGTTCAAAGGGGCTCACAATTCGTATGGTGCCGTGGCTCTCAAACCAATACAGAACAGTGAAACGCAAAGGCTCACTTTCCATATAAGGCGAACGGCTGATTCTGGCGCCGGGGCTTCATTCATGCTAAGGCGCCCAATCACAGCGCCGCATTTCAGTTAGTGTCGGGCGCAAAAGCTACTATGCTCCGCCCCTCCATCACGTGACCCTGCCCTCACGTGGCCTCAGTCACGTGGTGTTTCCACTTCTTGGCGCATGGCGGCGCTAGTCTCGCAGGGGCGGTGGTAGTTTGCTCCCCCGCCGTCCGGGGGTGATGGGTAGCAACTGCTGGTGACTGTACCTTCCCGGAAAAATGACGCCCAGGGAGGTGACTGTCCAACTTATTGGAATACTACCATGAATGCTTGTCAAAATGTGTGTCATCATGCTATTGTTTGACAAGTGATGTATAATAAATGTGATATTAAATAATTATCTCCTGACTGTTGACTGTTGAGTGGTCAAAATATTCAAATAATCAGGGTACAATGCTGTGCATAGTGCACACTAATCATGTTGTTTTAGTGTAGGCCCTCTGCACATTGTTGTGTGCACTGCTATGTGCACAAAAAAGTGACTGGTGCACAAAAAAATGACTGGTGGTACATGACAAAACAAAAGGTTGTGCAACTGTGAAGTTCATGCCCTTGGTCAAGCTGGTGCCAAATGCCTATAGCTATAGCAGGATCAGTGAGGGTTGTAGACATGCTAATACATTGTGCAATGTGCATTGAAGATATTGGCACAAAGTTCATCCGTAATTACTATGCTTAACACCTAATGTAGGAAGCGACATAAATGCCCAGATGATAAAACTCTCTGGTCAACATCACACAAATTTATTGACATACTTTGCAGGTACATATTTACATTCATGGCAAATAGGTACTTTCAATTTGATTCAGAAACTAGTTGCTAGTAAGCTTGCATTTTTGTAGGTACAACAACGACCATATATTAAATCATAAAAAACCTTCTCATGGCATTCAACACATACCTTTTTACCGAACAAGTAGGTACCTAGCTAGGTACCATACAATGATTCTAAAAAACTTTCCGCAATCCATCTATGTCTCAACTCACAACTGACACAATGAATTTGAAATACCCTAACAAAACCTATTAACTGTACATAAGAAGAATGCAATACTACAAGAACTATGAATTTCTGAAGTTATTCTCACATGCTGGAATGTTGAAACTCTACTTTTGTCGTCCATTTCCACGTTTGATTGAGCCATCATATCAAACTGTTTTCGTTCTTCAGTCACAAGCTTTCGCACAAATCTTGAATTTTTACGCATCATCTTGAAACATGCTCCAGTCTTTCCAACAAGGTACAAGGTAACATTGAAGCAATTTTGATGTTACCTATAACAGCTTCAGATCATGATAGGCTTGAGGTTTGTTACACCATTTGCCAGACAAATCTCTACAAAATGTGTATCAATTCCCAAACTAAGTAATTGATCATATCAGTATTATGTTTATATAAAGAAACTCAAATAATCCATAAATTGTTATTGAAACACTCCCACTTCAAGAATTCACAGCAAATAACAGTACAAGTACAGAAGCAAACAAACATTGCGCCAGATTTCGTATGAAACGCGCCATCGTCCTGAAGTTTCTACCACAGACGGTAGTTCAACCGCAGCCGTAGTGCGAAAACCCCTGCCCACCTTACCCCACGGCGGAGCTCGGTTGCAATTTGTAAATACGCAGAGCCGCGTGGTCCCCCCGTAATGGTGATCTGTTTAGTACACTAAACTCTTTAATGTTGGACAGGATTTCGAATGAACAAAGACACCAATCTAACTGTGAAATCCAGTTTGCCCTTTTCCTGAATGTCAGGCCTCCAGGAAAAGGCTTTTTATCGTAGATGACATGGTTAACCGGATATAATCGCGATAGCATGCACATATTTGCCAACTCTCTACCATGGGCATTGGATCCTTTATCGACATTAACGTCATATTCAACTCCTCTAGATAGATCATTGAATATGCTCAAATTCGGCATCCTACTATTGAAATCACCGATTAGAAATACTTTATCATTTGAGGCCATTTTCTCCTGCACATCGCTAAAACTCTGGGGACTGAAATACAATGAATCCCCGGGGGGTATATAACATGCCCCAAATATCCAATCAGGGACACACGACAGGCGGAACCACACCTGATCATGCCTGGCGTCTACATCACAAACATAGCGCCACATGTGATTTTTAAGCAGAACTGCTACACCTCCTCTCATTTCCTTTCCAGCACTTCTTATGACATTAAAACCAGGTACTGACAGCACATAACTACATTTAAGTTCGATTAAGACTACGAGGTCGAACTCCTGAAGAAAAGTAATACACTCTAAATTTTCCAAACAAGAAAGGTTACCGTTCACATTTCCAGATATCACTTTGATTCCATGTGTTTTATCCGTGAGTCCTCAGAAAAAGCTGCCCTGATATGAATCTACAACCACACTGTCAACGTAAACCTTCCTCTCTTTGAAATCATAGCGAACATTTCTGCCCTGATTTTCCGGCTTATCCCTCTCCCTCTTCTCTACCTCCCGCAGTCGACTGAGCTCTTTCCTCACCAGAGGATGGACATCCTTCTTGACATACACTCGCCTCATGGTGTCGCCCGCGTCCTTCAGTTTCTTCGTGTTCTCCAGCACCCGCTGCCTATCGGTGCTGTTGGCCAGCACCACCTTCACCAGCCTCTGGTGCGGGCGGCTGGGAGCGGCACCATTGGGAGGGCGCCGAGCTCCCAGTCGCTCCACCGACTTTACTTCAACACCCTCCATCCCCATCACCGACAACAACTTCTTCACTTTTTCACCGTCCGTCACTGCCTCCTCCATGCGTTCTTCAGGCAAACCAGAAACGATCAGGTTTCCGGCCCTCTTTTCACTTTCCATGATCTCCAGCATTTTCTGATGCTGCGCCACCGTTTCTGCCATTTTCTCGTTGTCTTTTCGAAGAGTCCGTATCTCCGTCTGCATCATATCCTTCTCTCTATCCCATTTGGAGAGGATGTTATCCAGCTTGGTCTCGATTCTGGCTATATGCACTGTTTGCGGTCCCGCTTCAGTTTCGCTGGCTGGCTCATCTATTAACGTTCGGAGCGCAAAGATCAGCTGATCCTTACTTAATTTGCGGACCTCTGCGGGGGATAGTCGCCGCACATCCTCGCTACTGGATAGATCCTTGTCAGGCATCCTTGACGAGTGACGACTACGCTGCACGCCTGGATGAAGTTTGGTGCTGGCTCCCTGTAGATGGCAGCACCCTCGCACCGATGTAGGTGACACCACAGCGCCACTTCAGCTGGTGACCCGTCAAGTTACGCTTCACTTGTCGCTAATAGATGGCGCTGTTAATACTCCTGTCGCGCGCTCCCTTTGAACTGCTGACGACCACCAATCAGCTGACTGCGGTCAGCCGGTGCACGTAAACAGAACCGACTGGCGCGGCAGGAATGGCGCAGGTGCGACCAAGGCCAAACTCAGAGGTAAGTCGAAAATATCAGTCGTGGCGTGACTTACGGTTGTTCCAAGCGCCTTTTCTTGTGTCCCACGCATCCACGGGAAAACACGTCACTCCTTCTCGCCACTTCTTTGCACGATTCCAAAGTGCAAAGTGCGATTCCAAAGTCCATACAATTAGTGATATGGACCACATCTGGATGAATTTCAAGTCAAGTGAGGTCAAATTTTGAAGTTGGTTTAGACCTAAAAAATGTCTATCTGATGCAGTTTTTCACGGTGAATCGAATGGTGCTATTTTTGTTTTCGTACGAGGTCTACAACTGAAAAAAAATCATTTTTTTTTCAAAAAAAAATATGTGTCGTGACGTCATAAGTAATTGAATAACTCCCACATTTTTTAACCGATCCTTCTAAAAATTGGCACGTAGGTGCACATAGACCACTTCTCTGACGTATATGCTGTTTTTTTCGATACACTCAAATTTTTGGATTTTATGATTATTTATCCGAAAAAGTTAGCTTTTTTAAAGAAAAAATAAGCCCAAATCCAAAATTTTCAAAAAACCGAGATAACCATTTGATAGACAAAGTAGAATCACGTATGAACTTTTTTGTTACGTTTTGATTCTTTTACAAATGAAGATGCTAGCGGCGTTTGAAGTTTTGCCGTTTTTGAGGCGAAAATGGCGTGACATGACGTCACTTAAGCGTCATTTTCTCAACAAAAATCCAACGGATTTCGCTCAAATTTTCAGGGAACTTGTTAAATTGATGTATGATAAGGTACTGAAAGTTTGACGCCGCTGTCGTAACGCGTTTAGAAGTTATTGGCGAAAAACAGGAGGGGGCAGATTCTGCCCCCCCCCCCCAGCGGGGCGCGGGTTAGACCCTGTAAAAAGGCCAATATGGGCGAGGCTAAGTGGATATTAATTACCTTCCCATATTTTTTGCTTCACTGCCTAGCCCCCCTCACGTGCCACGATTTCAGCTCCACCGGGGGGGGGGGGGGCGGCGTCGCCGGCGGCTCGGTATGTGTGAGAGAAAGTGGACTGTATCTTAAACGTCAGCAAAAGAAGGTACAAAATACCCGTGTGTCGGTTCTCCTTGTTATACCCCTTAACGGAAAGAATGTATACAAAATAGGTCTGTATTGTCTTTAGACCTGGGGCATTTCAAACGTGCGGGCAATCAAACATGCGGACTGAACAAACGAGCAATAATAAAATGAACGGTAAAATAACGACAGATGCTTAAAAACCTGAAGCGATATCCCAGGTTTTTAAAGGCAGAGGATAGCAGCATTCAATTCATGGTACAAAATACCAATTCAGCTGTAACCTATCAGGTGGGTAGCGGTCGGGGATCGGCGGGAGGTGGTGTCTGAGTCAGTACTGGAAACTAACTGACGCACCGTCCGGCGGGAGACCCTGACCTCGGCTCGGCCTATCACGTGACAGCACACTCGTTTAACATACGCGGGCACCCGCACCGGTGGCCGCGCGGAGCGGCCGCGCGAGCCGTGCTCAAAATAACGGTGCACCCACCATAGCGCTGAGCGAAGCCACGACCGCCGTACGGACAACGTTACATAACCGTAACAGGCGGGCAGTGGCATTACTGCCCCGCCCCCCAGTTAGTGACCATTCCTTAACATTAGTTTTGAGTTGAAGTAGCAGTATTGAGGTCCCTGGCTTGCACTTACCGGTTTGGGCACTCATAACAATATAACATGGAGAAATGCTTTAATTCGGAGATATCTAATTTCACACTTGCAGTTTTCATATTCTAAGGGACTAATGCATTTGAATGTCCTCTTGTAATTTGTGACGTCAGCGGAGATCGAACAATTTTTAAATCATATAGGTACTAAAATCATCGGTAAAACGTGGTGGTATGTACGCATATTTACGTCTGGACAACGAGTTGCGTTGGAGAGGCCGGAAATAGTGGCGATTTCAGGACCGCAAGAATGGACCGCCATTGGAATGATTCTTTTTGAACCCGTGCACTGTTTTTGGCTGGAATTAAATAGTTACTACAAAACATTTTGTGATTACGTTTGGCCAAGAATGAATGCTGTTTTAAGTTATGATTCAATATTCATACCAATACATCAATATGCGTTCATCAACCAGCATTTTCTGGCTTGATATTGCTCAGCATGCTCTTCAGTATTGATCTCCTGCAATAGTATACCTTGTTTTTGGCCAATAAGCTCTTTCAATTTTACTTTTTCTTGCTGATAAGTGAGCCAGAGCAACTTGCGTTTATCAGCCAACATTTCCTAAATTCAACTTGATATTGCTCAGGGCTCAAGAGTCAGGACTCTGGAGTCTGGAGCCTTAGCCTCCTGGATACTTGGAATTGTTTTCAGTCAGCATGTTTCTTTAAGGACGCCATTTAATTGCGTCCCAGAAAAGCTTTTTCTGGCACCTAAAAGCTGACTCGCCCCAAAATTGGTCCTCAGCACCTATTTGGTGGATACCAGCACCAATCATGGAAAATGACCTTAATTAGCTGTTTCTGGCACCTATTCATCGGTACGCCTTACTCTTTTTTCTGAATCTGGCACCTAAATGCTGAGCGTAGCACCAATCTAGTAGAAAATGAACTACTGGCTGGTAGAATCATGTTGTTCTGGTATAATGACCCCTGGAGTCTAGCCTAAAGGTTGCCAGTGCAGTTACACTCTAAGACAGCCCCGTAGTGATCTCAGCATTGTATATGACGTTTAAGTAAGCAAATAATATTGATTTGTTTGAAAAAACAATGTCATTTAAAAATTTAAAAGTATTTATTTGTAATGCTTAAAGGGAAACATTTTTGTGAGTAATTGTCTCGATTTTGACCATTAAAACGGGTATTGTATTTTTTGACGTCATCAAATAGCTCCAAAAAAGAAATGTAATGTTTTCATTCCGTTCAAGGCCGCTGAAGAAACGCGGGATCTTGCGTGGGACATTGTCCGTTGTTTGCCGCGCAGAGTTGTGCCTTGGTTGTGCCTTTTTCATCCGTTTCTTACTTATGTCATGTGTGCATGAAGCTTTGATTTTGTTTTTGGTTATTGTGTGGCCGGTCAGTCAAACGCCCCTGTAGAAACCGGATGCTGCGTTTGATCGAGATGGAGTCAGACGATGATTGCAGAAAGCTAATAATATTGAAAAGAGGGCCGGTTGCGTGGCACGTCTGTTCAGAGTTGACATTTTGCTTTACTCCAGTTTATGACCTGAGAGCCTGGCTGGAAGTGACGGATCCAAACTTTTCACGTTAAAATGACTGAGGGTGCAATAATCTTAGTCTCTACATAGCGGGCTGGTATAGGAGCGTCTTGCTATGCTGCACCATAGCTGGCTAGTGATTCTCTTTTGGCTAGAAATGGCGTTAATCATTATCTCCACTGGCGAAAATGGCACTTGACATCACCGAATTCAACGTTCATGTTGTTAGGATACATAAAATCAGGAAGATTACGCGAATTAGGTAGGCAAACGTGGAATAAAATAGGTGCTGGATGTTTTGATTTTGGTGCTGAATCAGCAAACAGCAAATACGGAGTTCAACTAGACGATCTGGCAACTTTAGGCTGTGTGGAAGCAATTAGGTGCCAGATTCAGATATTAGGGTCGAATAAGCATTTTGGGGCTGATCAGCAATTAGGTGCCAGAAACAGCTTTTTAGGGACCAGAAACAAATATTCCCCTTTCTTTAATATGATATAATTCAATCACATGGGATCCGAAACTTCCAACAAAACGACGTAGGTACACGAGTACGAAAACACCAGATGAACTTGAAAAAGGCCTTGGAACAGAGCCACGCGGTGCTCCATTTGTTTGTTTACAATAATTGTAGTGCTGATGTATTGTTTTATGACTCTAGCGGTCGGCTTAAAAAATGGAACAATTTAACCAAATCTATTAGGCAAGTAATATTTTTCTGAGAGAACTAAAATATTTAAAAGCTAAACACTATGAAATACAGGAATCGGAACGAAAAGGTAACCTAAAAATCCAGCCTAATCACCGGCTCCTAAAACTGCGACAAAATCAGCACTTTTCCCCGCAACTCGTTGTCCAGACGTAAATATGCGGTATGTACTGCTTTGCGCGCAACATCTGCCGCATTTTTGGATTGCCAAAATATTGCTTCCAAACGACGTCGTAGGAACAGAGGAGTTCCCAAATGTAAGAAAGTAACAGTTATAATACCTACCTTTCTTGAAAACCAGTGAATATTTGTCGATAAAATTTGGCAGATATTATTTTTTGTCTTTCTGAACCACGGGACATCACTGTCATGCCAATCCAATAACTTCTTTAAAGTGGGAGGGTCCATTTAACATGTTAGAGGTCCACTGGGTCGCTACCACCCTCGCTGCCGCCGCGTCGTCCGAGTCTGGCCGTCGCGTCGTCCGAGTCTGGCCGCGGTGGCCACCGGGTCCGAGCGTACGTACCATCTCGGTACGTGCGGCGGAGACGGAACCGTGTCATGTAGGTATATACAGGATCCTCCCGGTGATCCGCACATCACTCAACCTGTCCGGAAAATAGTTAATAACGGCCAGCGTAACTAAACTTGATGCGAGAGAGATTAGATGCAGTAATTTTGGTGGGCCTACATCATTCTTGCCTTACAAGAGAATAATTCATATGGAAGGGAAGGCTGCGTTGTGCACATGAGATACCGAACCCCTTCCGTAACTATCAGCACGTAACAAATAGCACACAATCAGTTCAACGAGTTAGGTGTCGTTAAGTGACATTACGTGAGCCATTTTCACTGTACTGACAGCTGCCGGACTTTACTCGAAATTCGGCCGTGTAGTTGACAGGAAGTGGTGGGCTGGTCTGAAAATGTCAGATCTGACTAGCCCTATGAGCTATAAAAGCCGACCTGTCCTGTCCTGTGCACCGGGCCGCGCTAGCTCCCCTCTCTGTGCGCCTGTGTCCCCCGAGATCACCGGTGGGTGGTCTGCCGTCCGGCCGCGCCATGTCGTCCCCTCTGATCCTGTGCCTGCTGGCGGCGCTGCTGCCGGGCCTCGTCCGGCCGGCGCCCATGGAGCCCTCGTGGAACTACTCGGACCAGGCCTCCTGGAGCCAGGAGTTCCCGCAGTGCGGCGGCGTCGGCGACCAGACGCCCATAACGCTGCAGCCGGCCGTGCAGTCCTCCACCGATGACGACAACCTGCCGCAGCTGCTGTCTGTCCAGTCCGGCCTCAAAGACGGCTCGCTGACCGCCTCCAACACGGGCCGCACGCTCAAGGTGACGCTGAAGGACAAGTTCGGTGACCCGGCCTTCCAGCTGGAGAGCAACAGTTCGACTCCCCTCAACGGCCGGTACATCCTGGACAACCTGCACCTGCACTGGAACGACCCGGCCGGCGGCCGCGGCTCCGAGCACAAGATGAACGGCACCTTCGAGCAGGCCGAGGCGCACTTTGTCTTCTTCAACCAGCAGTACGGCAACGTGTCGGCGGCGCTGGCGCACGCCGACGGCCTGGCCGTGGTGGGCCTGCTGCTGCGGCCCGATCCGGCGCTCAGTCTATCTCTGCCGACGCTGGGTCTGGACGGCGACCTGCCGCAGCTGTCGCAGCTGGGCAGCGCCGTCACCAGGAAGGTCGATCTGCGCCCGCTGCGATTGCTGCTGCGTGACGCTCTGATCAGCTTCTTCAGCTACCAGGGCAGCCTGACGACGCCGCCCTGCAGCCCGGTGGTCACGTGGATCGTGCATGACCAGCCCGTCTCGGTGGAGGCCACGTTCCTGCAAGATCTGCGCACCAGTCTGTTCTCTGATGTGGCTGGCACCAACACTTTGCAGAATAACTGGAGATTCCTTCAAGCACTTGGTAACCGAACCATCTACAGGTATTACGAACTATAGGGCTTCTAGTGCATTATGTTATACTTGTGCGAAAATATTGAACTGATCGCAAAACAGTAACTGGATCCGTAGCCGGCTTTAAGCTGAGCCATTGCACTGTTTCCATAGCGGAAAAGAGAGACAAAAAAATCCTTCTGATTACGAAACCAGTATATAGGTATAAATTACAGGGAAAAACAATTACCTAGAGCCTTATAATTTCAAATCTTGTAATTTTGTGTTTTGTTCACACAACCTAAAACGGAGTAATTGTCATTTGAGCTACGTAACCAGACTATTGGAAAAAGGAATCCCTCCTTGTCTACATACCTATCATACACGGGCGTAGGAACGTCATGAAAAGTGGGTGGGCCACCCTGTCAAGGGGCCTCCTTTTCCAGGGGGCCTCCTATTTTCAGGGGCCTCCAACTTTTGCCTCGTCCTGCTGGCTGCTTTCAAGTATGACCTCCAAATCTAGCTTCTGAGCTCGGGCAGATGTACCCAGGGGCGTAACCGCTTAAGCGAACAGTGCGGAAAGTCCGCGCACCATTTTTAAAACTTATTCCCCTCCGATTTTTTTAGAATCTATTTGCCGCAAACGGCGCATGACCCCTGAAAACCCTTACACAAATGTCTTCCTCGTTTCCCAGGTGCCCCCATTAGCTTCATAGGCGCCCTCTTTGGCATATAAGCGCCCTATGTATAGTCATCAGAGACATCCCTATATGTCCCACAGTCGCCCCGTTGTCGCATACAATGTGCGCTTATCATAGACGTCTCTCTTTTATGGACACTTGAAGGCGCCTCTCTTTGCCATGCCGGCGCTCCTGTTTCTTATGAATGCACCCCCAGGCCCCATGGCATTGATCAATTGCAGTCTGCAGATCTCTATTGCATGTGGACGCCCATATATGTAGGCTTCAGAGGCGCCCCTCTTTCGCATTGAGGCGCCCCTATGGGCTTCATAGGCGCCCCTCTATTGCACGTAGGTGCCCTACTGTCTCAGAACCGCTCCCCTTTGGCATGCAGACGCCCATCTTTCGTACGGAGGAGCCGCTGTGGTTCTTAGAGATTAGACTTAGAGGTGCTCCCAGACGCAGATGGGGCTCTCGGAGTCGACAGTGTGGGACCTTCAGTCGCTGATGGGTGCCCGCCAGATGTGGACCCTCGGAGACGCCGGTATGGGGCCCTCAGAGATGCCGGTATGTGGCCCTTAGAGACACCGGTGTGGAACCCTAGATACTTCAGTGTGAAGCTCTTACAATTGCTGGTGTGAAGCTATGAATGCGCTGGCTTAAATCGCTGAGGCCGGTGCATGGACATTAGAGCTCAGTGAAAGCTTGTGTGGTGCCTTCAGTGGCCTTGTGGAGCCGTTAGACATCAACATGGTGCTCTCAGGAGCCGGTGAGTCCTCGGAGTCACTGGGGGCCTTCAGAGCTCCGAGATACTGGTGTGGGGCCCTCAGAGGTGTCGGTGTGGGTCCTTCAAATGTACCTATAGAGCCTTGAGATGCACAGGTGTTGTGGCCCACAGAGGCGCCGGTGTGGGGCCCCCAGAGCCACCGATATAGGGCCCTAAGAGACACTAGTATGACCCTCAAAGGCGCCGCTGTGTGGCGCTCATAAACACTGGCGTGGAGCCACCACAGGCGGGTGGAGCCGTTAGAGGCCGGAAAGGGCCCTTAGATGCCTACAAGGAGCCTTCAGAAGCCGGCGTGGCATCCTTATGGGGATAAGCGTGTCTACTTAGGAGCCCTTGAGGTGCTCTCATGAGCTCTGTGGGGCCCTACCGAGCCGTAATATGGCCACGGCCAGTTGCCGCCGCATGGCTCTTCGGACTATCATTCTCAGGGGCCTCATCTGCCTAGTTTGAATAGAAGGGCCTCTCAGACCATCAGTCTCATGGGCCTCCTCTGGCTAGTATAAATAGAAGGGCCTGTTAGACCATCAATCCTAGGGGCCTCCTCTGGTTAGTATAAATAGAAGAGCCTCTCAGACCATTAACCCTTGCCCGCACATGGGGGGGGGGGGGTGGTTGCCACCCCCCCAGGTAGTCTTTCTGCTCTGCACTCAACATTTTTAGAGCTAGAAGGCTGATTTTTCGTATAGCTGCTCCTCTATCCTTTCTTGATGTCCACTGAAAATTTCAAGTTTCTGTGATTTTTGGTTTCGGAGATATGACCTTGTTTTTCAGGTCATGTCATGACCCAAATGGCCAATTCTCAGCATTTTGCGTTTGCCATGGGCTTTGTGAGCTTTTGACACCCTGATTTCGGCCTTTTTTGTCAGTCTTACCTCCCACCTATCATGGAACACGTTGTTCGACGATGTGCAAGGGTCAAGGTCAGGGTCAAGGTCAACCTAGGTCATCTAAGATAATTGCGTTTTAGGCAAGCTGAAGTTACTTTTTGTGAAGTTTTTTGACTGCATTTTTGGTAAAAGCTTCTCAGATCATGATTTCATGTAATATGGACCCAAAAACAATCGGTGCGCACATCAGTATACACACAGACACACACAGACATACAAGCACATATAATTGACCTTGACCTAACTTGACCTGAAATGACCTCAGCAGCAAAATTATGGTCGGGTAGTGTGACAAAGAGGTTCTAGCTGGCTTGGCACCAGAAAACAGCATCGTCATCGGTATTTGATAAGCAGCGCACTTGATATCCAACGGTGACCCAAAACAGCAACATTTTTTAGTTTGACCTGACCTGGAAGGTCAATGACTGACCTGAGAAGGTAAAACTGGGTATCATTAGATTCGTCTCTTCCCAAAGAATCTTTTTGGTCTTTACCGCTAAGCTCTATCTCCAGCAGGAACGAAATGGCGCGGGGGGGGGGGGTGGCAACCCCCCCCCCCCATGTGCGTTCTAGGATGGGAAAATGGCATGTGCGGGCGAGGGTTAATCTCAGGGGGCTCCTGTGGACAGTATAAATAAAAGGGCCTCTCAGACCATCAGTCTCGGGGGCCTCCCTAGAAAAGTGTAAATGTGGATAGAGGGCCCCGCCCCCCTCAGATTCATTAGGAGTGGACCTCTCTGACTATCAGTCTCAGGGGCCTCTTGTGGCCAGTATGAATATAAGAGCCTCTCAGACCATCGGTCTCAGGGGCCTCTTCTGACTAGTGTGGATAGAGGGCCCTCCCAGACCACCGCTTTCAGGGGCCTCCAGTGGCCAGTTATATGAACAGAAGGGCCTCACAGCCATCAGCCTCAGGGGCCTCTTCTGACTGGTGTGAATATGAGGGCCTCTCATACCATCAGTCTCAGGGGCCTCCTCTGCCTAGTGTGAATATAAGGGCTTCCCAGGCCATCAGTCTCAGGGGACTCTTCTGGCTGGTGCCGGATTGAGGGACCTCCTAGACCGAAAGTTTTGGGGGTCTCCTCTGGCCAGTATGAATAGAAGGGCCTCTCAGTCCATCAGTCTCATGGGCCTCTTCTGCCTGGTGTGATTATAAGGGCCTCTCAGTTCATCAGTCTCAGGGGCCTCCTCTGACTACAATGTAGATGGATAGGCCTCCCAGACCATCAATCTCAGGGGCCTCATCTGACTATTGCGGATAGAGGGGCCTCCTCTGACTAGTGAGGGTAGGGGGCCTCGGCTAGACCGCCAGTGTCAGGGGCCTATTCTGACTAGTGTGGATGGAGGGGCCTCCCAGACCACCAGTCTCAGACACCTGACTAGTGTGGATAGAGGGGCCTCCCAGACTGCCAGTGTCAGGGGCCTCCCCAGACCAGTGTGGATATTGGGGCCTCCTCAGATCCACTAGGGCCTCTCAGGCCATCAGGCTCAGGGGCTTCGACTGACAAGTATGAACAGAGGGCCTCCTTGGATCCATCACGGCCCCTTGGAGTCCGTGCGTGGGGATTCGTGGAACTTATTTTTACGGAGTTTGTTTATTCTGGAAGGTGACGACGTCCTCTCAAATCGAGACGAGGGGCCTCGAGTAAAAAGTGGGTGGGCCAAAACACATGGTTGGCCCCCCCACCTCGAAAAGTGGGTGGGCACTTGCCCACCTGGCCCCCCCTGTTCCTACGCCTATGCTATCATATATTGACAAAAGCAGACAACTCCACAATACACCGTCGCTATTTTGAGTCCTAAATTATAGCGAGTAAAAAACCAACTTCAGGGTTGAATAGGGATAGCAAATATCATCAGAATCATAGCACAAACACTCCATACCTACACACAGCATTCGAAAACGCACTACCGAACAATGACATCCACTCACGACTCAATCAGAAGTGTGACTTCACGGCTCACCGAGAGCTGTCCGGGTCCAGGCCTACACATACTGCAACGAACTCGGTCTCCGCAATCACCAAATAAGCCAAGTCATCTCAGACCTTGGCCTCCCATTCTCATCGCGCTTTCAAACCATTTATCAACATTGAAAAAGTAATTATAGTGGTGTTCCCCTCAACAAAACCTATACCTTTCGAGCCATGTCTCAGTTGAACTCACTTTAGTCTGACAAACCTAAGAAGGAATGGATTTAAAGTGCTGCGGTCGTTGATGCATGTGAATTTATATTGTGAGAGCATAATTTCTCTCACAACTTTTCACACTAATTTCTCCAAGCCATAGGTACATTTTAAGTGCTCAAAACACGTGCAAAGTGATTCAGGCGCTATAACTCCGTTCTTTCTTTATAGGTTTGCCAGACTATTTTTTAAATTCAACGTTTGACCCCAAGCCAAGGCGGGTTACACGGTGACCAAAGTGTGTCATAAATCATGTGATTCAACTTATCTCAGCCTGGTGAGCTCATCTGTCCATGCTGCATGGATTGCACGTGTCCTGTGTCTGCACACTCCGATCATTAGTTACCGCTGTACTTACCTATACATCCGATGTAAGTGTTATGTATTTTATGCAGCCTAAGTGACCTCAATGACTTTTTGTGATTATTCCAATTAAAACACTCAACTGCATTGATTGGACGAAGGTGGATTAGTGTCGCTTGTGTATTTAAAAGAAACGTTCGCCGTTTTTTTCTTTGTCGAAATAAAACTGGCACACACTTATCCTTCTTTTACACCTGTCAAAATATATAACTTGATCTGACCTGGCATCAGAAAATGCTGTTGAAACTGGGACGCAGCTGAGATGGCAATACTAAATGGACCAGACAGGCTGACCTGCAACCCGCTGACCTCGTGTTAAAGGGATGGACATAAGGTCCATTAAAAATACCAATGGTGTCCGAGCGTGCTACATTTTATGTCTTAGCGAACTGAGCTGAAGTGACACTTGTCCAGAAAGCACACAAAGACTCCGGGATGAATATCCGTCACAGTTGTGTTGATCCATCCGTCCAGTGTAACCCGCACCAGTATCATGGTCCGCTTGTAACACCTCGGGGTGCAGGGAAGTCGCGCCCGCCATTGCGCTCCATTTGGCATCTGAGCTATATGTAGCGACAGACTGGGTGGCACATACCTAAAAACCGCTCCAGATACAGTGTCAGTGTTCGCTGATCGCTATGCGCCGGGCCAGCCCAATGGGCTATGGGCTGGGCTGGGCCCTCAAATATGAAGGATCGATGGGCTGTGGACGGGCTGAGCCAAGAACTTAAAGGGACCCTCCCACCTTCCAAAAAGTTAATGAATTGGCATGAAAGTGATGTCGCTCGGTTCAGAAGGAGCAAAAACGAATATCTACCAAATTTCATCGAAAAATATTCACCGGTTTTCAAGATATTGGACTTTTACTTTTGTTTACTTTTTGGGATCTCCGCTGTTCACAGCGACTTTATTTGAAAGTGCGGCATTTGTTGCGCGCAAAGCAGCATATACCACCGCGTGCTACAAAACGTTTAAGTCAAACATTTGAAAATCGCTAGATATCTGCGCTGACGTCACACATTCAGAGGGGTATTTCTATGCATTAGCCCCTCTGAATCAAAATGCTGCAATTCTGAAATTCAATACAGGGTGATTTTTTTTACTTGTTAAAAAGTAATGAGGTCTAGTGGGGTTAAAATGCAAATACATCTCGCAAAGCTATATGTCAGGATGACGAGCATTCTGGGACATTTTGATTTCATGCAGACACGATGCGAAGGAACGTCCATCGTGTATTTTACTTGTGCTTGAAGTTACCCCCTCTCTCACCGACACGACTCAGCCCGCCTGAGTACGTGTTAAACAGCACCATGGACTCCCATACTCATTAGGCGGACTGAAAAGGCTCCTATCGCCCATTTTCAGCTCTGCCAGATATTTCCACTGTATTCTTGTTGTATCTGCCATAGCTGGGTCCAAAAACTAGAAGTTTAGGGAGGGTGTATTTCCGATTTAAGGCATTTCTCGATGTTGTGAGTGCCGAAACCGGTAATTGTGAGCCAGGGACCCTATTTTGGCTATCTCAACTCAAATCTAATGTTAAGGTGGGAGGATCCCTTTTAACAATGGACTGAAGGGTTCGCGACTGAAACAAACGGAAACAAAAACCATAACCTTGACATAGGGCCTTGACCATAACTAGCGCAAGACTTGCGCAAGACTAAAAAAAAAACGAATTAGGTAATAAAGCATGCATGTGCATTGTGCAATGTGCATTGTGCAATGTGCATGCTGCTCTCAAAAGATGGTTTCATTGCTGTCTATGGATGAATTGATACATGTGTGGTGTCCATAATTCCAATCCATTCATTTTTGACGGGCTGGACTGGGCTGGCCTTTGGCAGTTTTACCATAACCGGGTTCGAGTTGGGCCGTGCCTGGGCCCGTGGCGCCATGACCCATGGCGCCGGGACCCATGGGCCTGGGCCGGACTGGACTGGGATTTTTCGGCCCGTGGCGAACATTGGTGTCAAATATCAAGAGGAAGTTAATTCCGTCATTATTTCAATCAGGTCGAAGGTCAGGTCCCGAAAAAATCATAAAAGCAATAAATGTTTCTGATTTTGGCATCCTAATACACATTTGCCTATTCACAATTCGTGAACCAATAGAGCCACTGCGCTGGCCAAAATATCCATATATAGGGTAACGGAATAAGCGATTCGATTGTACCTATGCCATGAGATTGGACCTAAGGTCAACACTCAACGATTTGGCATCTAGAGGGCAAACCAATCAAAAGAGACGTTTTGCGGATACAATTTTGTAACTTTATTGGCCAAATGTGTACTTTCTAATTTAGAAAGTGTCTGATCGAACTCGGTGAGATACTGCTTGGTGAGAGATCAGAAAAGGCTGAAACAGGCTCTTTCTGCAGTCAGGAAATCGCATATGAGAGCCTACTCAATTGCATTAAATTGCTTTCGTATCAATCGTATCCACTTGCAGGGAGGTGCGCACAATTGATGCAAGCGTGATTCTACATGGCTGAGGGGATGGGGGTTGGTAAGATCCTCTTCGCCGTTTCGCTCCAAATGGAGCTAAAGCCTCGCGAAAAAACGGCCATGTTCGCCGTTACGAGATACAGCGATCGGTACCCGATTTCAAGGTCTCAGGATAGCCGGTGACCTCTGAGGTCAGGTCAAGTGGCCAAAGTCACAGATTCGATATTTGGTGAATAACTTTCCAAAAGCGGCCCTGGTGGCGCAGTCGGTTAAGGCGTCGACCCGCGGTGCGGGCGGTGCCGGGTTTCGGGTTCGATTCCCGGTTCCGCCCGTTTCGCGGGCGTGGTCCCCGGCTGCGTCACCAGGTGTGGGGTAGGCTCCCACTTCAGCCGTAGCCTAGGGGGTGGGGGAAGATGGCAGGGTCTTGTAAATGGGAATATATGAGACCGTTGGAGGGAGGCCCGAATAAAAAAAAATGGCCGCAGAGCCGCGATTTTATCATAATCGTGTTCGCCTAGCTCAGGCGCGTGGAAGGGTATACTGTTTGTTCGGGCGAGGTCAACTACACGGGCGAGGCGAGGTCAACTGTAGGTGTGCTCACCTAGGTTCAAGGTCAGGTCAGCCCATCAGGTCACGAAGCTGGTCGAAGGAAGTCATACTGCATATCATTTGATTCGCCAGGTCTTTCCGAGTCCATTGGTGGCTTTCCCGACTCTCTAGCTCAATTGGATCGGGAGTTTTTGACGAAAAACTCTTATAACCCTACTCCTAGTGACGTCATAAATGGCGTCACGCAAGTTCAACAATGCAAAAGTGAAACATGAACCTTGCCAGGAGCTCATGAAATAACGATTCCATGTGTTTGAGATAGTTTTAGATCATTCTCAGCGCCAAAATAAATTTCCATGTTTCCCATTGACTTATAATGGTGAGGTCACGTGACCGACCTGACCTCATGCGGTTAAAAAAAAAATCCAAGGTATGTAAGTTGTGAGACCTCTCGAGGGTACTACGTTCTGTAAGTTTCATCTCCCTTTGAATGTTCCTCTGGCGCTGAGGGCGCTGCGAATTTGCGACATCCTTGGACCGGGTAGAGGTTCACTTATGACGTTATAGGTTGGTGACCTGACCTGAACTGACCTGAAAATGCGGTTGGTGTCACAAGATCTGGACCAGGGCACTAAAATCTGGACTTAAGTAAAAGTGAGGTATGCCAGGTTTCAGCTTTATGTCTCCGGCGTGTTCCAAGCTATCGCGAAAAACCTATGGTGAGGGCGACACCCCCTCGGCCGGCGAGGGTTGATGTGTTTGAATAGGCTCTCACATGCGATTTTTCGACTGCACATGCGATTTCCTGATGCGGAAAGAGTCTGATTAGGGTCAAAGGGTTACCGAACTTGGTGATACCTATTGTAAAGAAGTATCGTGGCGGCAGGCGGCACAGTCTGAGTCTATAGAGCATGTGACAGCCCGGAGCTAGTTACACAAACGGCCACCATCTAATGACAACCAATCAATCGACATGAGAATACCATCGTACGTATCGTCCGGCGATACGATATATCACTCCATCTGCCTCTGATGATCGGGTGGATCATACGGTGAAACAAGCTGCCCGTGCTCACACCACCCGCATCCAGCCCAGATAGGTGTCGGGTCAGAGAGGTCACCGGCAGTCTTTCCTCTACATGCACCTGACGGCTGACATATTGGCTCTGAACTCTACAGCGCACCCGATCGCCGACCACACGTCCCCCGTCAATCACTCGCGAAGGGCCGGTGACAGCCTCTCTCGGCACGGCATGCTTCTCGGCCGGTGGGCGGGGGGGGGGGGGACTCGGCTAAAGTCAGGGTCGCCGAGGTCACCGGTGGCGTGCACGAGGATTTTTGACAGAGGTGGACCTGACCTGAGTGGAGCGTCACTCGAGCTAACCCTCGCCGGCACAGGCCATTTTGCGTCCTTCGACGGCACAAGGGTACGACCCCACTCGCATTTGGCCCCTGATTGAGCTAGAGCTTCGCGGAAAGAACGAGCGTGCTGCCCGTGACGAGAGGAAGCCTATGATACCCAATTTTAAGGTCCTAGATAATCGATTGACCTTCGAGGTGTGGTCAATGACCCAAAAGTCGGGAAAATCGAGACCTGTTAGAACGTTGTAAAGTGTGGCTCCTATGGATTTTTCGGGGTGCTGATAATGAATATCATGTAAGTTTTGATCACAGATCAGGGGCGTCGCCACGGATTTTTGAGTGGGGGGGTCGGGTTTCCGGTCTTCGTCTTGATGGGTAGGGGTGTTTTTAGCCACACTCCCGGTTTTTTCGTGTGCCTGGAGAAAAACCTCGGCGCGCAGCGCCGCGAAAGCAGCGGTATATCTTATTGTACATCAATTTTGCATCGTCCATAAAAATCAAGCAGAGGTCACCTGAGGTCAGGTCACAATGTCATGTCAAGTTCAATTTTAATGCCTCTTAAAACTGCAATCTTGTCATTCCTATAGATTATCTTCTGACTCCTATAAGTCTGAAATTTGGTGTAATGAATGGGATTATAAGTGCCAACAGTTCATGAATCTGGGATTTTACATCTGAGAAGCGAAGTCAGGTCAAATAGGTGTGTGACCTCACCATTCATGATAAGATATGGGAAAAAGCACGATGCCTTCTGCTTTGAAAGAATATGCTAAAAACGCTAGATACTTTGGTAGCCATGGCACCTTGTTCATTTTAGAGATAAGGTGCAGCTAATGACCAGTGGTGACTGAAATGGTCAGTCATTAGGTCATCAAAGGTCTCTAACACATTTTCGACAACAACTTTTGATGGAGACGACGTTGTAGAGCGATGACAGCACCTGGAGTGTGTTCAGCTCAGTAACACAAATCGATTCATATGCAGCAGGTTCTTTTCCGGTCAGGTCATGACCTTTACCTGATGTCAAGTTTTCTATTCAAGTTTTTAAGTTCAAATTGTAAGCCATGCGACGTGTTTCGACGAAACAAAAACGATGGTGATAACATGAATATCATACACATTCACTGAATCATAGGTTGTTACAGAACAAATGTTTCGGCAAAATCCGTCCGTTTAGCTGTTTGGAGTCTATGGTACACAAGCCATAGACCCGAAGTCATATCTGAGGCGAAGTTGGCGAAAGAGCTTTAAAAAGCTATCGAATACGCTTTCTGTGTTGCTGTAGCTCTTATTCGTATTTTGCGGGTCGCTTAGGTAAAACGTTTACCAACGTAACGCATAAGGCATGCTTTCGGCCCCTGATCGAGGTAGAGTTTCGCGGAAGAGCGAAAATGCTGCCCGTGATGAGAGAAAGCCGATGATGCCCAATTTCAAGGTCTTGGCCGAGTCATCTTAGGTCAACGCCCAAAAGTAGGAAAAATCTGGCCGCCTGCTAGAACTTAGTGAGCCGTAGCTGTTATCGGGGTCCCGAGTACGAGTTCGATGTTAGTCTTGAAAAAAGATGATGACTCCATGCATTTTGGGTAGATCGGGTCGGGTCAGGTCAGGTCGACCAGCAGGCTTTCTGCCGGCCATCTAGAGTGGGTGACTGACAACCACCAACGAATAGCTTCGTAACATGTTACATAACCATCATTTATCAAAACTACTTCAAACGGTTCAAACGGGCGCTAAACTCGAAATCAGCCCCAAAAACCACACTTGTAAGTGGAAGCAAATAAAAGTCAAAAAAGTTAACCAAGGTCATCCATATTCGAATCAGGGCCAATTTTTTTTTTTAGAATAGGTGTAAAATTCATTAACTCGAGGTCACTGGAAGTTTCGTTGCAATATACTTCTTTTTGCGCGTCTTATTAGGAAAGCCCCAGAGGGATCCACCATCTGACCCCCTTTTCCCCTATGCAGGCAGGTCCGAGGGTAGCAGGGCTGAGGCTAGCCAGGTACCTCGTAGTTACTGATACGTCATCCGACGATTCGACTGCAACCATTATTTTGACAATCAGACGAACGCTTGGGTCAGTTTTGACGCGCTCGCTCATTTGAGGGATAAAAAGGGACTAAAATCATATTGTCATGCTGATGTTCTAGCCCACAGCTTATTGACCTATAAGCATTAGTGACTAGGGAGCTCTTGAAGCGATTCTGAATCTGACGTTGTATTTGTTGATGTTGCTGACGCCAACTTCCCTGACATGATAGCTAAAAAAGCATACTCAGCATCGCCAAAAGTGGGGGGGGGGGGGGTCGACCCCCCCGGTTCTGACGAGTGGGGGGGTCGCGACCCCCCCGACCCCCCCGTCGGCGACGCCCCTGTCACAGATTATGTCTTTATGCATTTAGGCCAGGTCGGGTCAGGTCAGGTCAACCAGTAGGGGTCCTGCTGAGTGCTGGGTATTCGTAGTACGCGCGTCAACCGCCTCTGACAGTTTCGTAACATGTTACAAAGGCACCAAAATTACTTCGTAAATGTTCAAATGGTTGCTAACTTTGAATTCAGTTCCAAAGACTAGCCTAGAAACAAGATCAATGACCTGACCCGACCTTGACCTTGACCTTGACCTTGACATCCATCCTAATGCACGGGAGCAGCATCAAATCACATGTTTGAACGTTTGAAACCACTAAAAGACCGCATTAGCCACCGCAAACACGCGGCTAATGCGAGCCGAAATACGCCGAATCGCGATTCCGGCCAGACATAGTCTCGAAAAGTAGGTAACAACTCACAGGTCAAAGGTCATTTGGGTCAGCGTCATGAAATTTTCAGGGTAGCTGTAAAATTGATCAACGCGGGGTAGGTACCTACTGAAAGTTCGTCGCGATCGGCCGCTTTTTACGCGAGTTATTTGCGAAAAAACTTACGCGGCTTGCATCAATCCTCCCCCTGTGCCGGCGAGGGTTAAAGGTCTAGATCAAGTTACATGCAGAGCAATGCTTTGCTTTGTGGCCACTATGAAATTACAACTTGGCTATCATCAATCAATTTGAGCATGATCTTCACCGGATAGTTTTAAATTCTGAAACGTCATCCGTTCTACAGTAGTCGGTCGGTTTCGCCTGGTGCCCCTCCCGAGACATTGCT
Organism: Amphibalanus amphitrite; assembly: GCF_019059575.1. Classification (NCBI taxonomy): domain Eukaryota; kingdom Metazoa; phylum Arthropoda; class Thecostraca; order Balanomorpha; family Balanidae; genus Amphibalanus; species Amphibalanus amphitrite. The sequence continues at coordinate 55,351 of NW_024883442.1, read as the reverse complement.
ACCGTCGCCGATGCAGCCGTGTGAAGGGCCCGTCGCCAGCTGCGGGGCGGCTGCCTGCTGCACCCGCTTATGCTGTGTCTACTGCCCGTCGGCTCCTCCGCCCCGTCGCTGGAGCCCCTGGAATGTGTTCTGACCCCCCTCTCCTGCACCCGCACCGCTGCTGAGATTCCAAAATGTATCATTCCCCTACCGACGTTGATCTGCGGCCAATGTGTGTTTTGTTTACGCATAATACATGAGCCAGATCCGATTGTGTTAAGCTGAAATAACTATAAAAATGTGTAAAAACAGGAAAAATAGCAATGGTTCTTAACTTATTATTGTCACTAACTACCCTCGAAAGTAAATTTATTTCTTAGATTGATGCTCACTAAAACCTAAGAGTAAATTCAAATCATATGAATCAAACAATTTCTTTCATCTGAAATTCAAAAATCAAAACGTGTTATATTTGCCAGCAAATTGGCAATTAAACATTCACATAGTTTTATAGTTCGTGATACCTGTAGATGATGCGGTTACCAAGTGCTTGCAGGAATCTCCAGTTATTCTGCAAAGTGTTAATGCCAGCCACATCAGAGAACAGACTGGTGCGCAGATCTTGCAGGAACGTGGCCTCCACCGAGACGGGCTGGTCATGCACGATCCACGTGACCACCGGGCTGCAGGGTGGCGTCGTCAGGCTGCCCTGGTAGCTGAAGAAGCTCTTGAGCGCGGTACGCAGCAATTTCCTCAGCGGGCGCAAATTGACCTTCCTTGTGACGGAGCTGCCCAGCTGCGACAGCTGCGGCAGGTCGCCGTCCAGACCCAGCGTCGGCAGAGACAGACTGAGCGCCGGGTCGGGCCGCAGCAGCAGGCCCACCACGGCCAGGCCGTCGGCGTGCGCCAGCGCCGCCGACACGTTGCCATACTGCTGGTTGAAGAAGACAAAGTGCGCCTCGGCCTGCTCGAAGCAGCCGTTCATCTTGTGCTCGGAGCCGCGTCCGCCGGCCGGGTCGTTCCAGTGCAGGTGCAGGTTGTCGAGGGTGTACCGGCCGTTGAGGGGAGTCGAACTGTTGCTCTCCAGCTGGAAGGCCGGGTCACCGAACTTGTCCTTCAGCGTCACCTTGAGCGTGCGGCCCGTGTTGGAGGCGGTCAGCGAGCCGTCTTTGAGGCCGGACTGGACAGACAGCAGCTGCGGCAGGTTGTCGTCATCGGTGGAGGACTGCACGGCCGGCTGCAGCGTTATGGGCGTCTGGTCGCCGACGCCGCCGCACTGCGGGAACTCCTGGCTCCAGGAGGCCTGGTCCGAGTAGTTCCACGAGGGCTCCATGGGCGCCGGCCGCACGAGGCCCGGCAGCAGCGCCGCCAACAGGCACAGGATCAGAGGGGACGACATGGCGCGACCGGACGGCAGACCACCCACCGGCGATCTCGGGGGACACAGGCGCACAGAGAGGGGAGCTGCCGCGGCCCGGTGCACAGGACAGGACAGGCCGGCTTTTATAGCTCATAGGGCTAGTCAGATCTGACATTTTCAGACCAGCCCACCACTTCCTGTCAACTACACGATCGAATTTCGAGTAAAGTCCGGCAGCTGTCAGTACACAGCAAAAACAGGCATATTGCATATATGTTACAGGCAGTATGAGACCTCAGTCCGTTTGCAAACGGTCTGGCCCGATTCTGGCCGTTTATAAACGGCCTGGACAGCCCAGCCAGTATATGCAAACGGGCTGAAAAGTCAAGCCGTTTGAAAACGGTCTAAAATTACAGGCCGTATGCCTGAAATTTCAGGCCCTTTGGAAACCGCCTAGGCCGTATGACAGCTTTCGTGACACCAGGCCGTTTACAAACGGTCTAGGCAGAAGTTAAAAACATTCTAGTCTTAGGAGGTTCGAGCTCGCACACAATGTGTAAAATTGATGGGGGAATAGTCATGCAAAATTTCGCGGCACTACTCGCCGTGGTTTTCCCGCTATTCACGAAAATTACCTCAGGGCGGGTTAAAAATACATCCCAACGGTTATGGAATAAACGAACACTTAGCCCCATTGGTGGCAGGCTCCTAATTATAAGCATAAGAATATTGGGATAATAAGAATAAACTGAAAGCTTCCATTTCCGAAAGTCGCGGAACAATATAGCGACGGGCCGCAAACCCCGGTGTGGCTCATTCGAATGACCGCAAAGATAACCATAAGGCAACCACGCATGGGAAGCGAATATTTAAGAGAAAATCCTCGGGTTTGCTTAGTTACGTAGACAAAATAGACGTAATTTCATACATGTTTACATAACGTCTTATTCTATTACAGGATTGAAGTAATTTCCAACCAACCTATAGACTAAAGAAACCAACACATGTATTGGTGTCAGACCACGTATGGCATCATAAAGTTTGGGTGAAGCGCCAATTGTTGACATTTCGCCCGTTTTCACCGGGTCAAAGCTGTATCTGTTTGAGCGGCACGACAGTGTCACGTGCCCCTAAATCCGCCTGACAGGGGTCATTGCCAAAAATGCCTCTTCATCCTCATGGTTGACAACTGTCCAATGTGTCGATGGCTGTTTCAAACCACCAACATGCCTACATAGCATTGGATAAAAGTAACACTGGATGACTGTATTATCTGTAGTGGCCTATGCAGAAATTTCACCTATAGTGCTAACAATAAGCATATAAACACGATGAGAATTGTCTTTGAAGACATTTCAAATGTAGGTATAGGTATACCAGCCTCTAGATTTAGCCTGAATCACCACAGGTTTGGGACACCACAGCTCAGATCGACCCAAATGCATGCTGTTACGTATTTGGGGGGGGGGGGCACTGGCCCATGCCTCTCCCCTTCGGCGCCGAAAGCTCCTTCCATTCGCGAATGTGATTAGAGAGAAAATGCGACTGCGTCCTCCCACGTAGGTATTGGTGCTCTCCTGTTGGATGTTGACCTCCGCCCTCCTAACCATTCATTGGTGCCCTCCTGCTGATCGGTGACTCCTCCTACCTACTGGCGCCCTCCTGTTGAATGCTGATCGGGGCTTCAACGTTTTGCCTTGCGCTATCTCAGTTTATGTGTTAGTTAATCAGTTCACTTAATTTGAAGTGAAACTTAGAAGCTCAACTAAACTAGTAAAAAATTATATAAAAAAGTATATCATTTGATGCGCATGGACGTGTTGAGTTTACTGATGTTGTTATTTTTATCTATCGTTACCACTTAGGTACGAGAACAGCCAAAAACTTTTGACGTGTCCTAGCAATATTTATTAATAGGTATCTCCACCCCACCCCCTAAATATTGACCTAGAGTCACCAAATTTGCACAACTGCAAGATTCCCTATGGGTCCACCTGCCTTGCAAATTTGACGTTTCTAAGTGCCATAGGAGCCAATCGCCAGGGGGTCGCACCCCCCGCCCTCCCCCTGGCCGTCTTCGTTATAAAAAAGGTCCTAGCCTGGCGAGGCCGAGGGTTAGGTAATTCTATTTTTATGAGAAAGTTATTTGTTTTTGTTACGCCCCGTAAATTTGATGTTGAGCCCATGTTGATTCCCATCGATATCCCATTTCCAGGAATTTGTAGGCTTGATTATCAGGTATGGGTTTCTTATTTGGACGAAATTGACATCTCTAGCTTCGATCGAAGAAATGTCTGTGACATCAGCATTCAGCAGTCAGCACATCGTTACCGTGCTGTTTGAGAGATGGCAGCACTGACCGAGCTATCCGGAGCAGATGGCGCTGGGTCGAAAGGCCATATGCCGGGCTGCGGGACAAAAGTAGGGGAGGGTGGGGTAAGACGACGCCAACCTTAAAGGTAGTGTGCCAGCTTTCCTGGACCGTATGGAGTTAATGGCCCAGATAAGGAGAACCGGATTTTTAGAACTTATCCATACCTTCAAAACTCATGGAAACGTCTTAAATTCTTCAAATTTTGAGTACCCCAGTGCGAAATTCGCCCCGACGGGTTGTCGGTCGTACCCCAACCACATTTCACACCACTATGAACAATAAATGCACACACTGAAATCGCTATTACCGATATGCTCATCCAATCAAGTTTCGATAAACCCGTTCATCATCATCTCCTGCGGTTTCGAACACGCCTGTTAGGTGGCTTCTGATGCTCGTCGAGGTCGGAATTTCCAAATACGCGTGGTGCGTCGGGCCGCGCGCTCTGACTTCGGCCAAGAAAAATGCGTCAGCTGATCATTGTCATTTCTGCCACTTGCGTGTGGTGAAATGGGGTCATAACTTATAAGACGGCTTTTTCATATCAATTATTTTACATAAAATCATATTTCAAACCATAAATAATGTTCGACAGCCAAATAAAAGAAACAATACCAATACGGGCTTACAGTTTAAGGCTCGACATTGTGTTGTCTACGATTAGACAGCTGATAACTCATTCCCGTACGTCGTATGGTCGTAACACTATAATGACCTTTGCTTATTGTCACAAGGGCGCCGCATTCGCGATTGTTGCCCGACGCCTGTTTGCAGGTGAGCCCACTACAGTTGTTATACATATCTAAAAACCGAAAAACTTTTAGGCGAAAAAGGCACTATTCCAGGCCCATTTTTGAATTTTTTTGCGATATTAGGTAAAAACAGAAGCTTCTTATTCTAGGAAAAATAAAATGGGAAATCTTTCAAAGGTGGCACACTACCTTTAACCCTATTAGTGGCAGGCTCCTGACTACCCCTATTAGTGGCAGGGGGGGGGGCTGTTTACGACCCCCCCCCCTTGATATCTCGAGATCTAACGGGCCGATTTTCAAAATTCAAACGGCATTCGATTTCGCTCAACGTGATCTACCTACATTTCTAAAAAATAAAAACTAAGAATGTCAATAGGGGGTAGAGGGGGGTAAAAACGGGCAAATTGTAGATACATTTTAGACTGTTTATCACGGCCAGGTTTCTGAACCAATCTTAACGCAACTTTTGCCGATCGATAGAGAATGAACCAGGAATTCACATGGATCCTAAAAATATGCATTTTCAAAAATCATAGGCGGATACATATCATTGAGATTGGGGGTACACAAAAAGTATAGTAAATAAGGTTTTTGTTGGTGCTGTTTCTAAAAAGGGTGGTAATGGTCTTGTTATGTTACAATTTTCTTATGAGAGAATGACTACAATTGTATTGGTCATGCATAGGCGGTGTCAGGGCACCTATGTTGGGAGGTAAAACATACCCCCCTTTTTGGACGCCTGGATCCGCCTATTATAGCAAAAACGTATCAAAAGAGGATGCACAATAACTTTGTATATGTTATCATATGATACCTTTCATTCACTGTTCGTAAAACTGGTGCATACAGTTATAATACATCAGCATCGTGATCTTCGCCCAAATGACTCGCTTCACGAATAGGACCCCCCAATTCCCAGTGCTCTGGAGCCGCCCCTGGTAAAGTTATGAACTTGAAATTTTCAGGGAATGTGCCCAATTTAGTTTTAGGAAAAGTCAGAACATTTCAGCATCGTATAGCTTCAGCGGTTTCGGAGATATTCCCGAAAAACCTGAGGGGTGGACGAAAACAACCCCCCTGCCACTAATAGGGTTAACCCGCGCCCCGTAGGCGGGAGGGTGGGGGTGGGGGTGGGGGCGAAACGGCCTCCCCCACCGACTGTGCTTAGTAAGGACAGTCGGTGGGGGAGTCCTGCCACTAAACCCTATTAGTGGCGGTGTCCGGACAAATTGCCGAAAGGCGATTTACCGAATGTCATTTTGCCGAATGCATTTCGCCGAATGTCATTTTGCCGATGTGCTTTTTGCCGACGTGTCAAAAAGTCGAAATGCTAAAAGTCGAAATGCCATTTGCCGACATGCCTTTTTGCCGAAATGTCAATTTGCCGAAATGCTTATTAGTCGAAATGTAAATTTTCCGAAATGCGATTTGCCGAAATGTTGATTAGTCGAAATGTCAATTAGTCGAAATGTCAATTAGTCGAAATGTAAATTTGCCGAAATGTCAATTTGCCGAAATGTCAATTTGCCGAAATGTCAATTTGCCGAAATGTTAATTTGCCGAAATGTCAATTTGCCGAAATGTCAATTTGCCGAAATGTCAATTTGCCGAATTGGCAGTTTGCCGAAATGTCAATGAGTTGAAATATAACTTTGCCGAAATGTCAATCTGCAAACCTAGGTTAGGTTAGGTTAGGTTAGGTGGTGTTTATTTACTTAGGACCGATCACCAATTTACTTTTGGTGCAATCCCCAAGTAAGAAGCAAATCACATGATTGGTATCCTTTGACCTCCTGATTTCATAACTAATAATTATTCATGGCACAAGCAAGTTTAAAAGCACCAATACCATGTGGAAATAAACATCAAATTGCTCGTGACGAAGCAGTGCAGTGCCGAAGGCAATGCCTTAGGAGAGATTACAGGCAAAGGTAAGTCAAATATTTTTAGGTTAACCCTCGCCGGCCGAGGGGGGTGCGGATGCCGCACCCCCATAGGGTTTTTTCGCGATAGCTCAAAACAGGCTGGCGATAGAGAGCTGAAACGTGGCTTAGCTGACCTTTGATTCAAGCCGGATCTTTTTACACCAACCGCATCTTCGGGTCAGGTCAGGTCACCGACCTATGACGTCATCAGTGAACCTCTGCACGGTCTTCAGATGTCGCAACTTCGCAACGCCCTCACGGCCAGAGGAGCTTTCACAGGGAAACGAAAGATGCAGGACCTAATATCCATTACGAGTCTCACAGCTTGTATGTCTCAGATTTTCCTAAATGTTATTTGAGGTTAGGTCATTTTCGTGACCTCACCATTACAAGTCAAGAAGAAAAATTAAAACTGCTATTCTGGCGCCGGGAACGACCTCTAACTATCTCAAGCACACAGAATCGTGATTTGACGCCTTCCTTGCAAGGTTAGATGCGTAACTTTTGCAATGTTGACCTTGTGTGACGTCATTCATGACGTCATCAAGGTCATATTAGTTTTTCGTCAATAACTCCCGATCAAATTGAGCTAGTGAGTCGGGAAGGCCACCAATGGACTCAGGAAGACCTGCCAAATCGAATGATATGCGACATGACCTCTTTCCACCAACTTCATGACCTGGGGGTGCTGACCTGACCGTGACCTGAGAGGTCAATACCCTAAGTTGACCTGACCCAAACAAAAATTAGGTATATCATTTGACGCGCCTAAGCAAGGCAAACACGATGCTGCCAAAATCGCGGCTCTGCGGCCCTTTGTGGCGAAGTTATTCGCCAAAAACTGAACCGTACCTTGGGGCACTTGACCTGACCTCAGAGGTCACCGGTTGACGTAGGACCTTAAAATCGGGTATCAATATCTGCGTCTCGTAACGGCGCACACGCTCGTTTTTTTTTTTCCGCGACGCGCCAGCTCCACCAGGGGCGAAACGACTAATAAGCATTTCGGGAAATAGGCATTTCGGCAAAAAGGCATGTCGGCAAATGGCATTTCGACTTTTTGACACGTCGGCAAAAAGCACATCGGCAAAATGACATTCGGCGAAATGCATTCGGCAAAATGACATTCGGCAAATCGCCTTTCAGCAATTACCACCTCGGCCGGCGCGTATGTAGAAAACCAATATGTCCGGTGAGGGTTAACCCGCGCCCTGCTGGGGGGGGGGGGTGTTTGAACACCCCCCCTTGTGGTTTTTCGCCGTTTTTGGTACACCTTATCATACATCAATTCTACACATGTTGTGAAAATTTCAGACCAAGGTCATTCAAGTTCAGGTCACCAGGTCACTTGAAGTGACCTCACCTCATAAAAAGTTTCAATGTCTGTCATAGCTACACCGAGTGACCGATCGCTTTGAAACTTCCAGCGATTGCTAAGAGCAATAGCATGTACAAAATGTATATCTCAGAATTTGGATATCGATGACCTAAGGTCAGGTCAATTTTGCGACCTCCCCATTATAAGTCAATGGGAGAAAATTGAAATGCGCCTCTTTTGGACGAAAGACATTATAAACACTCCCAAACACTGAATTACAAGTGGTTTAGACACACTGAACATGAAAATGGTGTCCGTGACCCCTGTTTATGCCCTGAGGTCATCTTAGGTCACGAATGGTATCTAACAGTTTTTCGCAAATAACTTTTGATAGAGGCATGCTAGAGCGATGAAAACGCCTTAGATGTGTTCAGCTCGACGATACGGATCGACTGATATACAACATAACCCTTTCCGGTCAGGTCATGACCTTGACCTGAGGTCAAATTCTCAAGTTGACCTTTCAAGGTCAAGTTATAGTTCATTCGATGCGTCTTGACGAGAGGAACACGATGCCGCCGGTAAAAGTAAGCTCGTACAAGGCTTGGGAGTTGGGTCAAAAGTTATTGCAGAAAAACTGTTTCCGAAAAATCGTCTATTTTTGCAGTTTTTGCCCCCTGCAGGCAAAACCGTTGACGTTAGGTCAAATCTGAGGGAATTACTCAGAAAGGGCGTTAATAGGGCTATCGAATGCGCTTTCCCGCGGCGCTGTAGCTCTATTGGTTCCCGAGTTATGCGTTGGCTTCTTGGAAATTGTCGACATTCGACCTGGAAATCGGCGAAATTTTGCCTTCAATGACCTCTGGTGACCTGACCTTTGACCTGACCAACAAATTGACCGATGTGATTTCCTCATTATTTTTGACGCTCTTTCGAACGCCGCATTCCGCGTATCGCTACGTGGCCCAGGAGCCGAGTTAGAAGGGGGGGTGTTCAAACACCCCCCCCCCCAGCAGGGTGTGGAAATCCAGGACCCCCAGCCGGGCGCGGGTTAAATTGTTGTGTATCTGGCTTCAGGCCTTCGGACTGAAGCCTGATGCACAATTGACCTAAAAATCATTGACTTGTCATTATCTGCAATCTATTCATGTGAGCATCTTCTTCCTTATCCACGGGTAGGAAAAAGTCAGTATGTCAGGTTAGGTAACGTTTGGTTATGTTTTTCTTATACTTTGGTGACACGTAAGTGGGTTTCTTTACCTTTGAAAAGCGAGTCGGTCCTAAAGTTAATACTTACGGGTCAGGTTAGGTTAGGTTAGGTTAGGTTAGGTTAATTTCGGCTAATTGGCATTTCGGCAAATTTATATTTCGACTTATTGACTTTTCGGTAAATTGACATTTCGACTAATTGACACTTCGACAAATTTACATTTCGACTAATTAGCATTTCGGTAAATTAGCATTTCGGCGAATTGACATTTCGACTAATTAACTTTTCGGCAAATTGACATTTCGGCAAATTTACATTTCGACTAATTAGCATTTCGGCAAATTAGCATTTCGGCGAATTGACATTTCGACTAATTGACTTTTCGGCAAATTGACATTTCGGCAAATTTACATTTTCGACTTATTGCACGTCGGCAAAAAGGCATGTCGGCAAATTGCATTTCGACTTTTAGCACTTCGCCCTTTTGACACGTCGGCAAAAAGACACGTCGGCAAAATGCATTCGACATATTGACATTCGGCGAATAAGCATTCGGCAAAATGCAGTTCGGCAAATTGTCCTGTAACCATTAGTGGCAGGGGAGTTGTTTTCGTAGTACGCACCGTCTTCTATCTACATACCAACTTTCAGATCGATATCTCTTTTTGGCCAAGTTATAGCGAAAACCTGTTAAAATGATGACGTCAAATTTACAAACTCAATTTTTTGCCAATTCTAGACCACGTAGCGCAAAACAAAGACCACAAGTAGACTCTTGACGAGCTGCATCGAATTGATACCCGTTTTATGCAAAAATATCAATTTTGAAATTTGACCTAACTTGACCTGACCTCGACCTGACCTTCACCAGAACGTAGCCTAAACTGGCCCCAAAGGCTGCCTGACCCACAAAATCGGCATTTGTCATGTAAAATAGACCATACAACATGCATCACACGACACTTTCATATTGTGACCCTCAGTGACCCGACCTCTGTGACCTGATGTGGTAACAATGACCTCGGCTAGCAAAATATGTGTTTGACAAACAGTTTACCATCGATTATTTTCAATAACTTTAACTCGATTTCAAACTCAATTAAAGGTAGTGTGCCAGCTTTCCTGGACCGTCCGTATGGAGTTAATGGCCCAGATAAGGAGAACCGGATTTTTAGAACTTATCCATACCTTCAAAACTCATGGAAACGTCTTAAATTCTTCAAATTTTGAGTACCCCATGAGTGCGAAATTCGCCCCGACGGGTTGTCGGTCGTACCCCAACCACATTTCACACCACTATGAACAATAAATGCACACACTGAAATCGCTATTACCGATATGCTCATCCAATCAAGTTTCGATAAACCCGTTCATCATCATCTCCTGCGGTTTCGAACACGCCTGTTAGGTGGTGCGGTAGACCGCGCCCAAAGCCAGGGCCCCGGTAACGTGAGGTAGCCGAGTCGGGGCAGCGTTCGCTGACCCAAGCCGGGGCCGCGCGTCCTCCCGGTGTCATGTGATAGCCCGGCCCCCGGGGCTGCCCGCGGGGATGCGGTAGACCGCGCCCAAAGCTGCGGCCCCGGCTTGGGTCAGCGCACGCTGCCCCGACTCGGCTACCTCACGTTACCGGGGCCCTGGCTTTGGGCGCGGCTTCTGCTCATACTTTGTGGTGCGGTGGTGGTGCGTCGGGCCGCGCGCTCTGACTTCGGCCAAGAAAAATGCGTCAGCTGATCATTGTCATTTCTGCCACTTGCGTGTGGTGAAATGGGGTCATAACTTAAGAGACGGCTTTTTCATATCAATTATTTTACATAAAATCATATTTCAAACCGTAAATAATGTTCGACAGCCAAATAAAAGAAACAATACCAATACAGGCTTACAGTTTAAGGCTCGACATTGTGTTGTCTACGATTAGACAGCTAATAACTCATTCCCGTACGTCGTAACTCTATAATGACCTTTGCTTATTGTCACATGTGCGCCGCATTCGCGATTGCTGCCGACGCCTGTTTGCAGGTCAGCCCACTACAGTTGTTATACATATCGAAAAACCGATAAACTTTTAGGCGAAAAAGGCACTATTCCAGGCCCATTTTGGATTTTTTTGCGATATTAGGTAAAAACAGAAGCTTATCCTAGGAAAATAAAATGGGAAATCTTTCAAAGGTGGCACACTACCTTTAACTCGATTTCAAAACACAATTCTAGAAATGCCTGTGATCGGTGAAAATGCGACCTTTGACCTGACCTGCGACGTCATCGGTTAAACCAAGGTTAATGACATTGGTCACAAGGTAGTTCCCCGGTGGGGCTGTCGAACACCGTTTGAATTTTGAAAATCGGCCGGTAAATTTCCGAGATCTTGGGGGGCCGAAACGCCCCTACGGGTGGTAGGGTCCGCCGATAGCCCTACGGGTCGTGGGTTAACCGGGATCCGTTGGGGGGGGGGGGCAAAGGCCCCTGTGGTTTTTTCGCAGATAACTCAGAAACGGCTGTGAATTTCGGCTGGAAACTTTTAGCACCTCTCAGAACATCAATTTTACACAAATCCTGAAAAAAATAAGGTCCCAGGTCATCTCAGGTCACGAGCTATAGAGGTCAAACTGAGGTCATGTTCGATGATTTTTCGTCGAAAAAGCTGTTCATGGAGAAAATCGCAGAAAATCATGGGTTCAACTTAACGACTCAAAAATTAGACCGTAGGCAGAAAAAAATCATGGTAAACAAAATGGCTTTATCGAAATTTCCAAAATATAGAAATCCCTAGATCTAGGGAGTTTCTAACTCAAAATTTAGATTTCTTGATTTTCAGGGTAAAAAAACGAGACAATAAAGAATCGTTATATCTCAAAAAGTAATTATGCTAGGAAAATGATTTATGTCATCCAAAAGAAAATTGTTGCAAGTTTTTTTTATGGTATGTCGGTTTTATTGTTCGGCACGAATTACGATCATGATACGTGCAAACATCTCGTTCCCAAAAAGACTATTTTTTAAGTTGACAAAATTTATCTCTTCATCCGGCGTCATTCGGCGTTATGAGTCAGTTCACAGACGAGCAAAAGGTTCATTGCTGCCACTGGTTTGATCGATATAAATATCCCATTCTCGTAAATAGACTTTTCCAGAAAACATTTCAATAAAGCCCATATCGTCATGGGTCTGCCAACTTCATGTAAAGATATTTTTGGCACGAGATGTTTGCACGTGTCATGGTCATAATTCGTGCCGGACAATAAAAACCGACGTACCATAAAAAACTTTCGACAATTCTCTGTTGAATGGCATAATACTTTCCGAGATATATGTAACGATTCTTTATCGTCTCGTTTTTTAGACACCCTGTATTTTTGAAATTTGGGGAAATTAAAAAAACGGAATATATGTTATAGAACCTCTTACTGGCCTAACACATGCCAAAAACTAACAACATACATCTAAAACTGCCTTAGATATAGCCATTCTTCTTCTAGCCAGTTAGTTCTTATGACGTCACAATATTTTCGGTATTTGTGCTTGAAATCAGTCAAGAGTAATATTTATGATTCTTAATTTTTTCTTAATATTTATGATTTTCTTGCTGACTGAATATGATCCTTTACGTAAGTAAAGTCACTTTTACATAAGAAATTGCTTTCGTTGTAAACCGGTACAATTTGAACTTATTTGACCTTCCTGTGACGTCATAGGTCCAAGAAAAATGGTCAAAAAGGTTTCTGTGGTTGCATATATATATATATATATATATATATATATATATATATATATATATATATATATATATATATATATATATATATATATATATATATATATATATATATATATATATATATATATATATATATATATATATCACATGTCTTCATAAAGACTCGAATATTCACAATTTAGCATGCCTTTCCTTATGATTCACCAAAGTGTTTTCTGATTGGTCGAAGCTGACCCATGTTGTGACGTCACAGGCTACCATCCACTCAGGTGACTATCGACATGCAAGACATATCATACATCATATCCAGACTCATTTTGAAAACTAAGATTTCATTTTTACGACCGACTTCTCGTCATTGCAAATTGGACTGATTTGACTTTCTTTGACCTCCCTGTGACGTCACAGGTCACATATCAAGGTCACCGATATCCTATCTTGTGCATCTCGATGAGCTCTTTCGAATGCCGCTTGAATTTTTATAATGGCGGCATATGAGCTTGCGAGTTTTAAACTTTATAGTGCTGCACACAAAAGCTTGCACAATAGATTCTGGATGTTTTCAATGAAATGAGTGTTTTAAAGAAATCAAAATAAAAGATTATCGACCGAACACAAATTCACCAGGCTTCAATGGTGGTGTGTAGTGGGAAAGGCAATGCTGGTCCTAATTTTTCTCGCTCGTAGCGCTATTGGTTTGGTCTGCAAAATGGGTGCCCGTCTTACCTACCCTGACCGTCTTACCCCACTTTCCCCTACTTTTGTCCATACATAGTTAATAGCCAGCGTACTCTTGCGTGCCAACGTACTATTGAGCGCAGAACCCGCGCTCATACCGGGACCGAAGCGGGACAGGTCTGGTGTATTAGAGAGTGTACCGATAGTGCGCTGCGGAACAGTATCCCATCCAGGCGGCTGCTGTCTGGTGAACTTGGGTCAGCCGCCGCACGGAATGCAGCCGCCCCGGCCTCCCTCCCCCCGAGTGGGGGAGGGAGGCCGGGGAAGGGGAGCGATTCATGCAGTCGCAGCCCGCGCGGAGTTAGTGCGGCAGTGTGTACTGTGTATATTGGGATTATTTCTCCAGCAAAGTTTTGGGCTTGCTTGAAGTCCACTGATCACGGTGGCTGTTTGCGGGGAGCGGGCCTGGGCGGTGTCAGCAGATAGCTGTTCCCCTACACAGGCAGGCCACCGACATGGTGAAACGGTGTATTATATGGCCGACCAGCCGGGGAAAGACCCCTTTCTGTAGGAATGCGATTAAAGAGGCTTCTGTGTTTTAAGGTGTGCCGTTACGTAGTTTCGGATCGTCCTTAAATTCTTCGCCCTCTTTGCTCTCACCGCAACGTTTTATAGAAAAACTCCTGATGTTTTTGGCCTTGCTCCTTGCTCTTAACCTTGCTCTTCCAGACCATGAGCACACTTTTTTATTAACTATAAATGGAAGTTTGCCATGTTTCTCAAAAATGCTCATCTCACCTTAATAAAAATTCTGTTCCTATCAAATAAGTACCGGAAGCACAAATCTCACCGGAAGTCTGAGCCGAACTATAAGCGAAAATGCCACAACTTCCCTATGGCCACCGCCATTCTGTCTGAACTAGACTTTTTGTTTCTCCGAACTATATGGTAACATAACGTCAATGTGACATAACAATTCACATTTATTGGGCATGCGTCACGAATGCGTGCCCCTCGGTATTACCGTTATGAAAGTTGCCCAAATCGGCGCTTAAGAACTTTGCAATTTAAAAATTTAACCCTCGCCCGTGGACGGCATTTCGCCATCCTTTCCAGTGGAGGGGGGGGGGGGGGGTACGACCCCTTCTGCCATTTCGAAACGCGTCGTCGTAGAGCTTAGCGGAAAAACAGCGTATTGCTCTCGACGAGAGCTCGCGATTGCGCATATTACTTTTGACCATAGGTCAATATTTGACCTAAGTTTGGCAGGTTAAAGATCAAAGTTCGGGAAAATCGGCATTTTTAACTTTGCGCGCCTGTAGCGTCGCCACTATGGCAGATATCGTCATGGAATTTTCACCATCGTATTTCTGGATGAATTTGGTGCATTTTGGTGTATAGTTTGTCACATTTTACGCGATAACTTCCGGGGCAGAGCGCCCGGAAGCCGGCGGGGTCGCGTTCGCGCCCCGGGTGGTCGAAAATGCCGTCTGACATTTAGGGTCGGAAATGTGATCTAACCTGTCGGCGACTTCTCCTTGACCCTGAGACGCTCAATAAACCAAGTGCCCGAGCTTTATTTGGCCATCAGATTCGAATTCAGGGCCAAAAATTACCGCCGGAAAGTCAAACTTCAAGAGGTCACCAGAGGTCACTGACCTGAACTAGACCTGACCTGACCTTGACCCTACATAGGTCAATGGAGGGTGTGTCAGTGCCATGTTGACCCAAACAATGCCAAAGTGTGACCGATAACATCGTTAAAAGCACGAAAAACTACGATTTCGTGCAAAATCGGCCTGACCTTGTTACCTTTGTGACGTCATAGCTATGTTACCTGACCTGACCCGGTCATTTTTTCGCCAAAAGTTGCGCAAAGGATGGTCCATAAGGTAGCCGGAAAGCTGGCGGCACGTGCCGCCTTTTTTCGCTATTCGTGAAAAACCTCAGGAGGGTGCGGCCCTTTCCACGGGCGACAATTAAAATAAATATCATATAGTGCACTAATCTTCCTTTTCATCTTTTGCACAACCGTTTTAGGAATCCTCAATGCAAAAGATGTCGAAGCCGGAATCGTAGTCGGTCGGAGTGAACAGTTTTATTAGAAGTCGGAGTCATTCAAAATTTGTCGAAGCCCTGGGTGCTGATAAAACTCTCGCTGTCAATGAATTAGAGTTGACTAATTCATTGTTAGAGGAAATGACTGCAATAGAGGAATGACTGCATGCTGGTAGCACCTACGTCTAAAAACGAAGCTTTACAGTTTTTCAAATAATAAAACAAGACATGCCAGGAGTGTCAGCTATATATTTGTTCAAGTGAAGTCCTGGGGTTTGTCGGATAAAAGGTTGAATAATCAAGTCTATTCTCACTGCACATACTCCAGCGATGCTATACCAGGTGGCCCAGAAAAAAAACGTTCCGAACTTTGGAGGCCTATACATATATCAAATTCGAGTACAAATATCGAGCCAAAATTTTCATCAAGTTTGCGTCATTTTTTGCGCATTGGTATGCCAAATTATAACACGATACCATCATTTTCAAGCTGGGAATCTTGAGTTGAATTAAGCAAGAAGTTTTTGCAATGTCAAACGATAGTGATGATAGGGTTAGACGTCCCATGTTATAAAAAAGAATAAAAAATAGAGCACGTGAATGAATACAACACGTATGTTCTTATTTTAAGTATTTTTGTCTCACTAATGTGCCAAATATTCAAATACTGAGCCAAAATGGTGCTCATGGATGCCATTCGTTTCAACACCAAATCATGTTTCGAGCAGGAGTGGCACGGTGCATGGATTACTGCTGATTACCCTCCTTTCAGTAGATCAAACAGTAAATCGACCGGATAAGGAAAGCAAACTAAAGCAGACTGGTTCCTGTGCCAGAAGACCACAGAATAGCTTATGAAAAACAACATTGCCAGCAGATGACAAAAAAAAAACTGGTTGAAAAGCTACCTTTTCCCAGGAATGTCAGCCAGGAAAGCATTTGAGCCACAAGATGGTTAGAAAACTGGAAACTTCTTCCGATGCCGCTGGCACAGAGCCATCGTGGTTGCCTGAGGGAATGTGTCATCCTGAGACCCTAACCATCAATGAGACTAGCTGCCAGTAGAAGCCATGGCCCCAGGCCGCGGTGCCGCGGGGTAAAAGGGCTCACTCACATTTTTTAGTAAGCATCGGAGCAAAAAAGTAATTTTTACATGGCATGCTTGAAACACGAACCGTTTAAAAAGTAATTTACCGAACACCATGAAAATCGCACCATTTACTGAAAATGTGTGCCGCATTGACTGTTCGAAGTTTCAATGTTGTATCTTTATCACTTTCTGAGAAATATTGATTTAAAGTTGGGAACGTTTTTTCTGGGCCACCCGGTATACAAGTGCTGCTGATCATAGCACTCCTAGCTCGCACTAATAGTTGAGACGTTTCAAGCCCCCTGAACACCACATCACGAAAAAAAATCAGGCATCAGCCTCTTGTCACTGAGTCACATTTGTACTAATATACATCTTGCACACTAATCACATGTAGGTAACATAAGTAAAATTTATAAACAAAACACTGTTCTTTAACATATGATGACAAACAAACAGAACGGTTTAGTAGGAGGTGTGGCCGACCGGCGTTGACCGGTCTTGCATCACCGGTCACCGCCGCCCGCTGCCTCGGAGCACTGCTCCAGCCGCGCTGCCTCATCGAGGCCACCAGGCTCCGGAAGTAGCCGGGGCGGCGGCGGAGCTCCTCCCATTTCGCCAAGACGGCGGCCCAGAGCAAGATACCTATAAGAAACGCCCAGAGCTCGTCCTGGTTGAGCTGCCGGGCCGGCTGGCGCAGCTCGTCCTCCAGCTCATGAACCATTAGAGACCACACATTTTCGATAGGGTTCAGGTCTGGGCTCATTGAGGGCCAGGGGATGGCAAGAACCTGCGAACAAAACCATGTTTGTTACTCACTGTAACATGATATAGGTTGACACATCGGTCATGACTATGAAGCTGTATGGTGCAACGAATAACACCTGTTGGAAAGTGTTTGATCATCACTGATCAATTTTGTAAGGCATCTTAAGAACTTTTTAAATAATTGTTTAAGTTATCTCAATAAGTTTATAACAGGCGGGGACGAGGCGACCAGGGGCAAAGCGGCCTCCCGCACATAGCCGTAGGCCTCGCCTCCTCTAATTGGGATGCATTGCTGTTGGGGTGAAAATGAATAAACAGATAAATAAATAAACAGCATCTCAAGATTTTTTAAATAATGCCATCAGGTCACCGGTCACCTAGCTAAACCATACCACAACTTAAGGCCGCCCCACACTGGACCTCGCATGCGGGTTTTGAGTTTGCGGGCATAATACTAACTCATAGAGTAATTAGACCGTACCCTCATGGTCACTTCATGAATGCTGTGAAGCCGGTACACCTTCAGAAAACTACATATAGTCGCAATACCAGCATGAACGAACCAAAATTCGACTCCAACGAAAAACCCGCAAACCTCGTAGAGCTTGCAGACCTCGCAGCGAGGAAAATCGAAAGTTGACTCAAAATCAACTTTTGGAATGCGATGCAAGGTAGCTCGGAAGCTAAAACATGCAGACTCGCTTGTAAGATAGTAGTGTGGGTCGCTCAGCTAGATTGTATTATTTGATTTTGAAGAAACCCGAAAACCCAAAAACTCGCAACCCGCATGCGAGGTCCAGTGTGGGGCAGCCTTTAGAGTTAGCAGCCATGATAGGTTTATGATGCCACTTACTGAGTCTGCGTGGTCTTCGAACCACTGCTTGACTGCCCTCGCTGTGTGGATATGGGGCGTTGTCTTGCATTAGAGTCCAGGGTCGCTCCTCGTCGGGGTGCATTTCCTCCAAGGAGGGCAAAAAACACCTGCCGAAGTAGTGAAGACATATTTAACAACAATGAAAAAATGCACATGTTCACAAGGGTATACAGTCAACTCAACCAGTGACAACTTATCCAACGTGGTTTGTGACAATAGAGCCAATGCATTTAGCACACTGGTTGAGTTGTCACTGGTTCAGTTGTCACTGGTTCAGTTGTCACTGGTTCAGATGTCACTGGTTGAGATGTCACTGGTTGAAATGTCACTGGTTGAGTAGTTGTCACTGGTTTGACCTGCTTGAAATGCCACTGGTGGAATTGACATGGAACCGTTTGCAAGAGTGCGGGGAAGATGGCGTGCTGGGCAAAAACGATATCTACCTGGATATATGACTTGTGCAATCGAACGTTTACTGGCATTTGACCTGTTACACAACGACCATAAAACGTTTATCTTAGGTTTTGTCTCTTTAGACACCCAGAAGGCAGGAAACCGCCAACCATTGTTCAGTTGGTTCAATTTTTTATGTGCTCTGATTTTGTCTCACAAACTTTACAAGCATTCAACATGAACATAAAATGTTTGAGCTGTGGCTCTTTCGACATTAAGCGAGATCCGAAAAAAATTACTCGCTATATCAATCCTATCTTAAAGTAAATAGATTGACAGTTTTCTAATTTGAAAATGTTTGAAAAAGACCTGTGGTCGAAATAAATATTACATTCTGTCAAGTAAAGTATATATTTGTACAGCATTAGCTTTGGTAATTATCGAGGAAAAAAGGTCAGGTTTTTACATTTTCTGCTATTTATAAACATGTTCCTCGTACAAGCACTAACCTCATTAAATAGTTTGACACGTTTAATCAATTAGACATGCTGTTTAATCGACATATTATCATTATATGCCGGCCCGATTAGTCATTATGGCCCGATCTTATCATTATGCTGGCCCGATTAGTCATCTGATACTACACGCTCGTCTTGACCTAGAAATGCGAAGACAACAGCAACAAATAATAAAAGAAAAGTACGAACCTCCACCATGCGCCTGTCTTCCTCCTCCGTCGTCTTCCGTTTTCTTCCACACTTATCATAGCGCGCTTTCAAACCCCTTTCCCCTTCCTGCTCATAACGGTGTTTCCACCGTCTGGGAGTAGTTAGAGCTACACCGAGAATCTCTGCCGCCTGCTTGACAGAGTGACCTTAATCGAAAAGCAAGATATGAGCCTGCCCTTGTCAAGACCACTGAGGTGTGCCATCACGCTCACGTTGACGTCTAACCGCACACACTCCACGCGGGCTGCGGCCGCATACTGCGGCTCTCCTTCCCCGGCTTTCCGCCCCACTCGGAACAGAAACAGCCAGGTCATGTCATTCCGTGACCCTCATAGGATACTGTGCCGCATCACACTAATCGGTGCACTCTCTGACACACCAGGCCTGCCCCGCCGTGGCCCAGCCTCGGTCCCGGTATGAGCGCGGATTCTGCGCTCAATAGTACGTACTTGTGTGCTGCGTACTTTTGCGATACTTACATTTGTCCACGAATCCTATGTACCACCGCTAACTCGGTATCTGTTGCTTCAATTATGATTAGGTTTAGCCAAAGTCAGATCACTAGCCAAGCCAAAGTCTGATATAAACTCGATAGCACTTTGCAAAAGAAAGAATAAAAAACACTCATAAGAAAAAGAAGAACACTTAAGAAAACATTCAGTTTCATAATGCATGTACTGAAAAAGAAACTTAGGGTACCCGATCAGTGATGTTTTCTTTGTGTACCTATGTACATATTAGTGATTGATTTATTTGGTTACGATACATAGGGTAAGGGCGGGTAAGAGTACGCGGGCGATAAGAGTACGCATCAGCTGTTTTGGTTGCTTAGCAACGCGGGCTTGTCGAGTTCATGAAGTGACATGAAGCCGCCAGTGCGTGCTTGTCACCAACGGAACGTGGGCGTTGAGCGGTGACGCTGTTGAGTTTAAGGCGATGAATATTATTTTCGAGCGTTATGATATTATTATGGTATGGTACAATAATTTTGATACTTGGCAGTTGAGATAAGGTACATTTCCGTGATGGTTGTGGGAAACTTGTGAGGTTATCTGGGGAAATACTGTGCAGTGCAATATTCTATTTGCGAAGTTTTGCACAACGTTTCGGGGTTGTTTTGTGCGCGAATTGCATGTACGGTAAGAGGACGCACTGTTCAGGAGGGTAAGAGTACGCAGAATTATACATTAAATCGAATATACAGAAATATGAAATTATTAATCTATCGCTCAATGACGTTTGTTTTGTAGGTATATCATCAATGGAGCACTGTGATGCAGATGCGTACCCGAAATTCTTCCCAATACGAGTTATTCTCCCTTTTGATTGTACATTTTTTTAAAGAAACACACGACATGATTATTTCCTGATTTATAGACTTCAAAGATTTATTTTATGTTTTTCTTTTTGGATACTAGAATTAACTTAAATGCCTTCTGAGTTTGAAGTCAAGCATTTGGACAGTACAAGCTGCATAGGTGTGTGTCCATATGCTTGCGTACTCCACCCGCCTGGCGTGCGTACTCTTACACACCCCAGGCGGTAAGAGTACGCAACTGCAGCGGTTCAGAAAATGTCAGTTTTAGACCACTTCCATTTAAGCTGAAGGATCGTTGCCCCATGGGTTGATGGCTAATTCAATGAACTTTAACCTTCGCCCTGGTGGGGGGGGGGCCATTTTGGCCCCCCCCTGTGGTTTTTCAGCGATAACTCAGAAACCACTTGAGTTAGCGCCCTGAAACTTTGTATAGCTGTTTATTCAACATTTTTACATCATGTCCTTTTTTGGGGGGTTCGGGTCAGGTCAGGTCAGGTCACAAGGTCACCAAAACTGACACCACCTCTAAAAAAGTTCAAAGCTCTCTCAAAGGCACAGCTTTTATCCGATCGATGTAAAATTTACAGTACTTGAAGATGTCACCCAGCTCTACAAAATGGCTATCTCGGATTTTTTATAAATGTGACCTAAGGTCAGGTCAGGTCATCGCTGCTCCCCATTATAAGTCAATGGGAGAATCGAAAAGTAGTTGTTTTTCAGCTAAATCGGGCGTGATTGTTCCTATATTTCGTTATTGAAGTGTCTTGGGTCAGCAAATCACAGCCCATGTGAAACCATTTGCTTGTGACCTCGCTGAGGTCACGCTAGGTCATCTCCCTGGTCACCAGAGGTCACCAGCGGTTTTTCTGCACTTACTTGTTATTGAATAGAGATAAAGACTCCGTTCGACGTTTATCGTGTTTGTCTCGTCAATGCGGATCGAATGATATGCAGCATGACCTATTTCGGTAAGGTCATGACCTTGACCTGAGGTCAAATTTTCAAAATGACCTTTCGAGGTCAAACTATATATCATTCGACGCGTCTCGACGAGCCAAGCACGATGGTGCATGAATCGTTTCTCTATTTTCTCGTGAATGCATGCTATAGTTAAAAACATTTTCAAAGAAATTTGCCAAGTTGACCTTGCATGACCTCTGTAGGCCAAACCGTTGAGCTGAGGTCAAATCTGACGAACCTTGGCGAAAGAGCTTGAAAAGAGCTATCGATTGCTTTTTTCCGCGGCTCTCTAGCTCTTCTAGTTTCCGAGCTACAGCGGAATATGTCCGGCAACACCGAAAACACTGAAATTTGACCTATGATGACCTCTAGCGACCTCAATATTGACCTTAGCGAAAAAATGACCGAAATACTTTCGAACGTACTTGTTATGGGCTTTCGTTTGCTTTTTTCCGCGTCTTCCTAGCCCTCTTCGTTTTCGAGTTAGACGGGGGGGGTCATTTTGGCCCCCCCCCCCACCAGGGCGAAGGTGGCTCAGACCCACACCAGGGCGCGGGTTAATATTCCCTATTTGCGATTTCTTTCTTTCAAATATTAAACAAATGAGAGCAAGAAATCCACAAGTGCGTACTCTTATACGACTTCACCCTACATAACTAGTTCACTGACTGCCGTGAACTTTTTTGCCGTAAACACCCGTCAGCCTAGCCGTGCGGCATTTTACGAAGCCGGTGGCCTCTCCGAACGGGCTCATTACGCTCCGAGCCGGTAATCGTATCAGCGAAAGTGGAATCGGTCCGACTCCAAAAGCCGGCGTCCTTGCCTGGGGAGGCCGCTGGTCGACTCGCGCCCGTCTCCCGCTCGGACCGGCCTGGTCTCTCCCCTGTGTGTGGAGCCGCGCCCGTCCCAACTGAACCGACCGCCGCCCGCTGCCCGGCGGGTCTGTCACGCGTGCTCCCATCTGAAGCGACGACCGCGGAGCTGACCAGCGCCACCGCTCCGACCGCCCCGACCTGTGACCCGAGCTGTGACCACTGCTGACCCGACCCCTCCGCCGCCGACCCCGATCAGACACACGACTCGTGACTCGTGAGTCGTGAGTCCATCAGTCCACGGGCCGCCGACGGGAGACCGATCACGTGCCGCGCGGCCGCCGGCGCGTCTGTGGGCCGGGGGCGGGTACCGGGTCTCCTGAGGCCGCCGTCACCTTGAGGGCCGGGCCGGTCGGCCGTCGGCCGGTCGCCGCTGGAACCAGTCGCCGTCCGGCCGGCACTCGAGGCCCACCGTGTCACCTGTGATCTGCGAGAGTGGCGCGCGAGCACCGGCGGACGGCAGGCGGGCGGTGACAGAGACAGACGCGGGCCACGGCAGACAGATCGCCACAGCTGCCGGATTGCTGTCCCCAGGTGAGTAGGAACAAATCATTTCGAATCCGTGACCCCAGATGACTTATGGCCGCTCACGATGGTCCGCTCTGATTCAGGTCATGGTGAGGAGTTTGATCAGGTCACGGTTAAGGGCCCACCGGGTCATGGTGGAGACTTTGAACAGGTCACGGCGCTGTTTGTTACATACTAACGAGTACCATCAAGTCAGATAAAATGAAAGAGTTTCACTGACCGCTGTGTCAGATACTGTATCATCCGCCGCTATTTTCGAGCCGTACAAAATGCTGGTTAGAGATCACGACACGCTGGGACGGACTCGTTTTCTTTCTTATCTTGCAGGCATTCCTTTGCTGAACATTTCTTGGAGATATGTTCCTCATTTTCTCTTTTCTTCTACCCTCTTCCTATTTATATCATCTTTCTCCTTCTCCCTCTCTCTCTCTCTCTCTCTCTCTCTCTCTCTCTCTCTCTCTCTCTCTCTCCTCCCTCTTCCTCTCTATCTTTCTCTGAAAACAGGGCTGCGCTTTTACAGCACACACCAATATAGCACCGTCCTCATAAGACAGCAGCGTGACGCCGAGGTTTTCCCCGACATTCCACATCTTTGGAGGACGACTGAGCCCAAATCCCCAGCGTCTCCCGAGCCTGTGGGCTGCTCATCAGCTCAGGGACAGCTGACCACATCCCCGATAGGGCGGCGGTGGGCCGGAAACCACGAGAGCTGATAGTGAGAGCCGCCGACAGAGACTGCGGCTGGGTGCGGCTCCCCTCCCCGGCCGCACTCCTGACGGTGTGACACGACACCGGGGAGGGAGAGAGAGAGACAGAGAGAGAGAGAGAGAGAGAGAGAGAGAGAGAGAGAGAGAGAGAGGGAGAGAGAGAGAGAGAGAGAGAGAGAGAGAGAGAGAGAGAGAGAGAGAGAGAGAGAGAGAGAGAGAGAGAGAGAGAGAGAGAGAGAGAGAGAGAGAGAGAGAGACCACCTTTGGATAGCTAGCCGGTATATCGCCAGTGCTGGAAGCCCGAGAGGCAAAACAAAACTGGTAAGAGAGCAGCACGGACTATCGGAGTCGATATTTTCACATTATAGAGTGGGAGGCACACGACACTGCTTATTTGATGGAACTGGGCAGACGCTCACTCTAAAGTGAACTATTGGCGAATTCATGCAGTGATCCGCCAGGGAGAAGGGCACGGATGTGCATAAAAAGCACGTACATACAAATGTCATACCTCGTTATATAACTTTATGATAGAATTAAATTCATTAGCAAACCACTCCTGCCTAATGCCTTTTTTAAACTTATGGATGCTTGTGGAAACATTCGTATTTCTCGAATAACGATAGTCTTTGCATTTTCGCTGTACCTCCTTTGTTTCAATTAATTTTAACCCGCGCCCCACTGGGGGGGGGGGGGGCTATTCATAGCCCCTCCCGTTTTTCTGCAATAACTTCTAAACTGCTTAACGTATCGCCGCCAAACTTACAGTATCTTCGGCTGAATCACTTTAACACCTTGTGTCAAAATTTAAACTTCGTATCTATCATAGGTCGTCCAGAAATGACGTCAGAGTGACGTCATGTTCGGCCGATTTCGACGCAAAACATTGAACCACGGGAATCGCTCCCAAGAGCTCATTTTTTAGCTAGATCCAACTTTTTTGCATGAGAGGGCTTAAAATGGCCTGCGCTATCAAAATGTTATCTCGAATTGCCAAAATTTTGAAAATTTTAAAATTATATATATTAAAATTCAAAATTTGTATTTTTATCTTTTTTCAAAACTTTTTGACTTTTCGAACTAACCGGAATATATAAGATAGAACACATGCTTATGACTTACTCTAGCGAGTTTTAGCCAGATATCTTTAAAAATGGCCAAGTTATACGCATTATAGCAAAAATTTCACAATTTCAATTTTTCAAATCAATTTTTCTGTACGAATTTGACATCGTACACAAATATAAATAGCACCATAGTGTTCAAAAGCTCAAACTGCATCCGATAGACACGTTTTTTGTTGAAAAATTTCAACTTTGAAATTTGACCTTTTTTTACCTGAAAGTGACCTTACCTCAGCGACATTCAGATGAAAATGGCCTCAAATGACACAGGCGACACCGAATTCGAAATCTATGGCCTAAATGAACCATAAAACATGTGTCACGTGACCGACTTATGACGTAAGATTTCCGTGACCTATGATGACCTGACCCTGACCTGAAAATCAAATTACAAGTTTCGTACCCTCAGGGTATCTAAAGCATCTGCTCACGAGTGTGTAAACAAAAAATCAGCCTGATCTGACATGTAAGACGGCAGCCAGAGCCCAAAAAGTGAACAAGCCAAATATCGATAATTTTTACTTTGACCTGACCTGTGACGTCATCGGTGACCTCGAGGTCAATGAAATTAGGTTTCTTTCGACAGTTTTTCTTGGGCTATCAGATGCCGTTTGAATTTTGACGATCGGCCCAGTAGTTTCGGAGTTAGGAAGGGGGCTATGAATAGCCCCCCTCCCCCCCCCAGTGAGGCGTGTTATACACAGACCCCAGTGGGGCGCGGGTTAATCACAATGCTATATATGCAATATAAGTGCACCCATCAGCAAGAAAAATATGTTGCATTTTGATAGCTCAGGGCTCAAAGCCCTGAGTCGTCCAAGGTACGGTAATTCCCAACATAATTTGGCATTCTGACAGTAGGGTAGCCTGGGGCAAGACGCCCCAGATAATTTATTTTGCTACATAACTTTTGTCCCACATCACCTGGAAAGCCAAATTTGTGCTCAATGCGTTCTTTGGACATTTTACTTTAAAGTCCACCCCTCAAACTCATTCACTAATGATCGGACTCACAGCTAGGAAGTGATTTGTGAAGCAACTGCAAATGGGGCATTTTGCCCCAACCCCAGGGCAAAACGCCCCACGGCCTGGGGCAAGAAGCCCCATACTCTAGATTAAAGATTATACATGCTAGTTGACTAAATCTTATATGAGAGGCCCGTTAGACCTTGGGAGGCACGGCACTGAAGTTAGCACCTTCCATCCTGTCAGGTGTTCAGCTATGGCACTATTGAATGTACAGGTTTTTCACCTGCCTCATAAGGCCAAATAATAAATTATTGCAATGCAAATGTTAACAAAATACTTCCTTTGCCATTAATTTGCTGAGAAAAGTACATAAAATTGCATAGAAACTTACTGTTCGCCAGCTACCGAACATTAGGAAGTGGGTAGTCGGAACAACACATGAGGTAAAACGCCCCATGGGGCTTTTTGCCCCGCGACCTACTGGGGCGTTTTACCCCATCACGTAGTTCGATCAGAGAACAACGCCTTGCACTCTAGCAAGACATAACTTAAAACGGACCAAC
The DNA here is from genome assembly GCF_019059575.1 of Amphibalanus amphitrite. Lineage (NCBI taxonomy): Eukaryota > Metazoa > Arthropoda > Thecostraca > Balanomorpha > Balanidae > Amphibalanus > Amphibalanus amphitrite. The sequence goes on along the minus strand of NW_024883442.1, from coordinate 29,088 downwards.
CCAGCATTATAAGCATTAGACAATAGTTGTTCAAAATCCTAAAAGTCGTTAACCTGATGTGGACCATAAAAGAACGCCATGATGCATAATCTGACTACAAAACATAAAAATCACTCCAAAAACAAATTTTTGGCTAGATCTCCCTAAAGACTTATCAAAATTTCTTTCCAGTCTGCTCATATAATGATCATATAGTGCACGTTTTATAGAAGAGAGAATGTTTCTCCAGAACCTTGCCAGTTCCGAGAAACATCGGTGAGGCGTTTTACCTCGGCGGGGCGACTTGCCCCGGTCTACCCTACCTGGCAGTCGCCACTTTCCACAACTAAAAGTTGCTAATATTGCTTATTCATTGTTTCCAAAACAAACTAATCTCTTCCACTCACATGATAAGCTCTTTCTACACATTGCATGTAAAGAGACGGCATAGAGGTTACCTTTGATACCAAATCTGAAATCCAATACCGTGATTAATCAATGTCACAACCCAACACGGGGTGCCGTTTTAGGAGCTGAGCCCGTTAGTCTCCTTTGAAGATCGGTCACTCCCTACAGGCTGGGGTGCTTTCCTGGAAGGTGGGTGGGGCTGCACAATGGTGGACTGCCCCAGTGCCGACACGTGCCTGACACAACACCTGTCGCTGGCTGATGGCGGGAGCTCACTGTACTGATTGATGGAGGGGGGAATCGGCGCGGGAGAGCGCGGTTATGACGGTGAACAAAAGGGTAGCCTTACAATACACCTAGTCAACAATCAGCATTGGGATGGAAAGCACCGGACAATATCGTTTTCCCTCACTCAGTCCGCCGTTTTCGCGGGTAAGGGACAAAGGAAGCTCCGCCGTTCATTGGTGCTAGTGTGTCATGCGCTACTGCAGTTACCAGTGAGTCTGATCTGGTGTTAGTCTTATGTGCGCTGATGCACTCACCGGGCAATGAGGTCTGATACAGTGGTAGTGTTGTGTGTTCTACTGCAGTCACCAGTGAGTCTGATCTGGTGGTAGTCTTACGAGTACGTGTTCTACTGCGGTCGCCACACAGTTCAGGTCTGACCTGGTGGTAGTCTTATATATGCTACTACAGTTGCCGCGGCTATGATGATTCCATGCCAGAGTTGCGGACCGTCAGGTCGCAATGGGGCTTTTTTTGCACCATCTTTATGAAATTGGTAATTATGTATATGGTTTGACGTTCTACTTTATCGCCCATTGTATCACTGTGACCTTTGAGAACTAGTCTTTTATTCGCTAATAAGGAACGTTTTCCTCTGCGACCAAAATTAGCGATCCTATTGTTCGTATTAGCGTCTGCCCGATGTTCAGCGTCTTTTTTTGCTGAGTATGGTCGGGGGTAATAGCTTGAGAGATGTTATTTACCACCAAAGTTGGTTATTTGTAAGGCACCATAACAACAGTACGCGATGTGGAGTGGTCCAACTGGTTTCCCGGCACGCGGCCGTGAGTCAGTCCATCCCCGCTATCTTCTGTGTGTATTTCAGTACTGACAACATTCTCAGAGGCATGCAACTCCTAACGGATACGCGTGTCTCTTCAATGGGTATTGGCGGACACGTAACGGCAGCGGTGGCCGGGAGGCGTGCTGATATAAAATGAGCCACATTGTGACGGACAGTCGGTACCAGACACAAATACCAGCGAAATAAACATTAGCTCTGACTATGAGGTTTTGTATGTAACATGCCCGTGTAAATAGTGTCCATTATACTTATAGAGACAATGAGCATACGTTACCTGTTCATACACTATTGTGGAACAATTTGTAATCGTATCTTCTACTTTTACCATGCAGCTGGGCGCTGGCTAAACATAGCTTATGATGCAAAGCTGAACTGGTCCTGAACTGCTGTTTAATCCTGACTTATGCCTGCTTGTTGAAATAAACTATTTGGTTTTAAAGTTCTTCTGCAACTCAGAGACATCGAAATTGTGTAGGGAATCGGGAGAGAGACATGGGGAGAGAACTGGTGGCTACCCACGCAGTTGGCACGCAGGTGGCTCGCATCTGAGTATCGTCGGCGCTCGGCTCGGTGCGGCTAGGTCGTCCGCCGAGGTACCCAGACAACGTCGCGTGCTCGGGGTCACGAGCGGGTGACCCGGCCGCGCGGGACCCGCTCCACCGGTCTGACCCGCACGGAAAGGCTGAAGTCACGCCACGGAGACCGCCGTCAGCTGACGGCACGGGACAACCAGTTCCGACGGCGCGGCGTCGGGCGGTATATATCTGGGGCTGCTGTGGACCTGTTCTGGTGGTGCTTACGCATCAGTCGATTGTTTTCATGAAGTGGTCGATTGTTCGCTGAGTAGGTAGGTATTTCTGGTGGCTGTGCTTATGGTGAAAGGAAAGTGTTCGAAAAGAAACGGGAAACCCCAACAGCAGATAAATGCGTCAATTCTGATGAGAGCTATCAATCAATCGACTCAAGGACCTTTGATGAGTGAAGTGAAAATTATTCTTTTTTGCCAGAATCTTTGCTATTGGTTTTTATGACGCAGCCTTCCAAAAGACATAGCGACTATACATGCAAAACGTCAATGTCATCGGCAGAATGACTTGCCAGTCAGCTGAAGGATGTTTTCCTCCACTTGATGGTGCGTTTGGAGGACTCTGTGTTTTGCTTCTTCCATAAAACACGTGAAACTGCATCTTCCGCGTGTTTGTATCAGCCACGCACTGCGCATGAGTCAACAAGTCACAGAACACACGCAGCCATTATGGATGGCGTGACTGACGTCATCAGGGATGACAGCGCAGCCACCACTACCTACTCGTCCAAAGTCCAGCTATCGACAGCGCGGGGCCCTCCCGGTTACCGGCCGAGCCCGCGGCGGGTGGCCGGGAGCCCCTGGTGAGCAGCTCCCGGCAGTCGAGGTACCCCCGGCGGGCGCGTGCCCCTGTGACGCTCTGACAAAAGCAGTTGACTGCCAAGGCCGTCGGGCGTCCCGGAACTCGGCGCAAGTGCCGCTGATCGGTGGGCCGCGACCGATGCATGCCCCCGGACACTGCCGGGGTAGGTGAGGTCGAGAGGTTTAAACGGCGAGATTTACGGGGCGTGACAGATTGCTGACATTGCGGGCGGCTGAAAGGGCGCACTCATTGTGACGGGAGTGCACGCAGGACGTGATTACAGTATGCAGTCAATGTCACAGGCATGCGCTGTTGGGGTGTGCCCTGCATTCCGGAAGCTCTCAGCCTGTCGATTAGCAAATATGTTGTTAGTGAGAAAAATGGGTGGGCTTGTATCTACTGGCATTGTAAAACTCTGAACACTTCTCACGGTTCGTCGGAAGGTCATCTCAGGCTCAAAAGAAACGATATATACCATTCGAAAGCTGACGGTGAGCTGAATCCAAAAATGTAATTTTTATCAAAATCGATCGATGGCCTGTTTTGAAAATTGCGTTTTTGTAAAAACTTCATAAGCTTTTATTCAACGGGTTATCCCGGACATTCTTGAAAACATAAACATGTATTTTTGAGTTCCAGTGAAAGCTGAACGCCAAAAGAACAATATTTAGCGAAGCAATATTTCCAAACATTAATATGCGTCTCCCACAGCCGACAATAAGGCGCAATCACACAGTTCAGTGTCACGATGGACCAAAGTCAGCCACACAAGCGTGAAATGACCCTTATCGACTCGCAGACCCGGCGCTCTCGGCCCGCCTGACCGGCCACGGAATGAACGTTCGGCTCTCGTTCTACTAAACAAATGTCATATTTGTCAGTTTAACTGTCCACATCGCTATCAAAGTTATTCAGGATACCTGTGAAGAAAATTCATTGCTCTGTCATCTTCACATCATGCATTAATTTGCATTTGTTCATGTCTACTTTGCTCAATTGAGCTTGGTATCATGCCCATATAAGGAAAATTGGCCGCGCTGAAATGTCAGAGGTTGCAACGGCCTCAGCTCGGGTGGAGTAGGGGTAGCGCCCGGCGGGGCAGGGTAACCTTTGACCGGTCGCACGGCCGAGCAGCTGTCACCAGTACAGCCTCTGACAGTGAAACCCCGCTCACTTCCCCTGCGCGGGCACTGATCGCAGCTGGATGGAACAAAACATGCATAAGAAAAATGTAAATTAAAGCATGTTGCAAATCAAGCAGAACAATGAATTTTCTTCACAGGTATCCTGAATAACTTTAATAGCGATGTGGACAGTTAAAGTGACAAATATGACATTTGTTTAGTAGAACGAGAGCCGAACGTACTTCCCGTGGCCGGTTAGGCGGGCCGAGAGCGCCGGGTCTGCGAGTCGATAAGGGTCATTTCACGCTTCTGTGTGGCTGACTTTGGTCCATCGTGACACTGAGCTGTGTGATTGCGCCTTATTGTCGGCTGTGGGAGACGCATATGCATGTTCGGAAATATTGCTTCGCTAAATATTGTTCTTTTGGCGTTCAGCTTTCACTGGAACTCAAAAATACGTGTTTATGTTTTCAAGAATGTCCGGGACAGCCCGTTGAATAAAAGATTATTAAGTTTTTACAAAAACGCAATTTTCAAAAAAGGCCATCGATCGATTTTGATAAAAAATACATTTTTGGATTCAGCTCACCGTCAGCTTTCGAATCGTATATACCGTTTCTTTTGAGCCTGAGATGACCTTCCGACGAACCGTGTTCTATGATGTAGGTAATGTATATTGATATCCTCAGGCAAAAATTAATGAGACCTTTATATTACTTACATATACAGTATACACCTATCAAAACATTGCATGAATGCCGTAGAAAGGCATGTTTTTTTATTTATAGGAAACATTATCAATATTATTTTTGCTTGAAACCTCATAGTTCATCTTTGCATTTAACTTAAAACAAATCTTTTTTCGTTGAATATTTTGTCGCTTGCTTTTGCACCTCACCTTCCATTAGCTAAAGGGGTACAAAACATTTGGGAACTAGCATTCGAATAGAAAATCGTAAATGCAAAAATACTCCTAGACCTCTGCCACGCTCTTTAGCTACTGCTGAATATGATGACTCGGCCCTCCCCCGGCAGGCCGGTCTCATGGGGCGTCGGAGACCCAATCGCCGTCCCGACCCGTTCAGTGCCATCGGTTGGCGCCTCTAAACCCAATGACCACCCCGACCCGTTGGCCGTTCAGTGCCATCGGTCTGCGCCTCTGCGCCGATCGGCGGCGCTTTTTGTCGCCGTTGTGTCACTCCGTCCGTCCATTAGGGCTGGTCTGGTCTCTGGGAGCCGCGGGATCAAGGACAGGGGAAAAGTAGGCCGAACGAACGGACCTCCGTCTCAGAAGTGAGAGATCAGCCCGTATCGGCGGGGTCGCCGCCACTATATCGGCGACTTATGGAAGCAAAGCGGCGCGAGGGATCCCATTATGCACTTACTGCGCATAGGATGTCACGCTGTCGACTCAAATGCATACGCATTACGGTCACATATAACATAAGGGCCTACCGGCTACATAGGTTCAAGGCGCACTTTCAATTGGCTAGGTCAATAATTCCCATCGAGATGTGTGTCAATCTAAGCACTTTAATGAGAATGCGAAACACGTTCACTTGTCCCTATGAGTTTCCCGCCAGTCCAGTTTTATAAAATGAAAGGTAAAATGAAAGGTGAAGGTATGCGGTGTTTTATATATGCATGAGTGCTGGTTGACTGTCTTGGCGAGTGATTTTACATCTCATTCATTTTATTTTTATCTCATGTGTTATGCATTGTAATTGGCTTCGGGTGCGTAAAAACCATCTTATACCTAGTGGATGTGCCTCCAAATATATTACGATTACGAGTCCACCAACCCAGTCCGACCTTTGAGCCCTCCCTGACACCTGTCTGCGTTCGTCGGCAGCTGGTGCTAGTTACGGAAGCTGCCGACAGGTGGCAGGAGCGGCGCTCGATAGCCCGGGGGCCCGGGGCGATGCTCCTGGCCGGCCGGCGGCAGGTGCGTTTCCCTGGAGCAGCGGCCGGCGCGCGCAGTGCCCGGTGTCAGTGGACTGCGTGCCGTGCTGGGGAGACGGGGTGTCGGGCCGCACGTGTTGCGTGTCAGTGCGGGTGTCAGAGTGTCAGACTGTGTCTACTGACCGGTGTACCGGCCAGACCAGCCCGTGATCGGGCCGCGCCGCCCCAGCTCGGACAGTATGCCCTCCTACAGCTACAATATCAGCGTGAGTGCGTCTGTTTTTGTCCGGCGCGGTGGGAGGGGACAGCCGAGGGGAGGTGGGCGGCCTTGGCGGGACGCGCGCGCCCTTTGGGTCGGCTCGGCCCGGGGTGAGGGTAGGTGGAGGGCGGCCGCTGTGACCCACATACCTCCTCGGTGGGCTGCCTGAGACGGTCATCGAGAGAGATACAAACACCAGCCACCTGGCGTGGTGCCCCTGATAGTTATTAGGTCTGGCAGGGCTAGACAAACAAAAGTTATTTTGGGTTAATTATACGAAACTGACGTACCTACTCAATCATCAATAATAATTTTGAAACCTAGTTATGAAGAGCATGCCATATTTCAGAGGAACCTGACACTGATCACCACGCTCTATGCACCCACTCCACTCGTTTGGAGATAGGGAGCTGAATATTCACGTGTGACGCTCGGGACGGAATTCTGTTCACGATCATTTGCCCCATCGCAACCGACCATCCGCGGGAAATCACGTGTGATGTGAGCGCTTTCATGCGAATCGTATATCGATAGTGACAAATAAAAGATACTCGTATGCATTTGCAAGGGCCATGTTCTAATACTCGAAGGGAGCTCCAGACCGTGCCACCCACATGCATACCTATAAGAAGCTTCTATGAAATGGCGTTCGAGCATACCTACTTTAACGATGTAATTAACCCGCGCCCGGCTGGGGGTCCTGGATTTCCACGCCCTGCTGGGGGGGGGGGTGTTTGAACACCCCCCTTGTAACTCGGCTCCTGGGCAACGTAGCGATACGCGGAAGGCGGCGTTCGAAAGAGCGTCAAAAATAATGACGAAATCACTTCGGTCAATTTTTTGGTCAGGTCAAAGGTCAGGTCACCAGAGGTCATTGAAGGCAAAATTTCGCCGATTTCCAGGTCAAATGTCGAAAATTTCCCAGAAGCCAACGCATAACTCGGGAACCAATAAAGCTACAGCGCCGCGGAAAAGCGCATTCGATAGCCCTATTAACGCCCTTTCTGAGTAATTCCCTCAGATTGACCTAACGTCAACGGTTTTGCCTGCAGGGGGCAAAAACTACAAAAATAGCCGATTTTTTCGGAAACAGTTTTTCTTCAATAACTTTTGATCCAATCCAAGCCTTGTACGAGCGTACTTTTACCGGCGTCGTGTTCCTCTCGTCAAGACGCATCGAATGAACTATAACTTGACCTTGAAAGGTCAACTTGAAAATTTGACCTCAGGTCAAGGTCATGACCTGACCGGACAGGGTCATGCTGCATATCAGTCGATCCGTATCGTCGAGCTGAACACATCTAAGGCGTTTTCATCGCTCTAGCATGCCTCTATCAAAAGTTATTTACGAAAAACTGTTAGATAGGGGAGAGTGGGGAAAGATGCCCAGGTTTTACTTTGTCATATATTATTCGAAAATGACGATCGGAAAGCAAAAACTTGGAGTTTCAACGGAAGCCGACATCATTTTTCTCCAAAAATATCACACTTTCGTGCATGAAATATGATAACTTTTTTTGCTATTAAGCATTTTCCTGAAGAAGTGAAAGGGGGCATCTTACCCCACAGGGTGGGAAAGACGCCCCCTGGCGTTGGGGAAGATGCCCCCTGCACTATAAGTGGCATAAATGGGCACGTGAATCGCCTGAACGAATCAGTAGTCCCTTCGAGACTGCAGTAGACACCAAACGTCATCGTAAGGGCCCTCAAAAGTAGTCGTAAGGGGCTTCAGAGGTCATCGTTAGGGCCATCATAGTCCAGCGCGGCCAAACAAGCCTCCGTGGTGGCGTTCGGAGACCACTGTGGGGCCCTTATAGGTCTTCATGATGCTTGAGGGCCCTCGAGCCCATCGTGGGGACCTCAGATGCCAGCGCGGGCCCGTGGAGCCAACGTGGGAGCCCTCAAAGGATGTCGTGAGGGGCCCTGGAGCCAATAATGGGGCCCACAGAGGCCGTCGTGAGGGCTCTCAGTCAGATGCCGCCCAAAAAGTCGCTGTGTGTGCCGAGAGACCGGCATGGGGAGCACCCAACCGTACTGGACTCTCAATAGTCCCAGATCGGCTTTTGTCTCTCATCACAAGTTTGTAATAAATGATTTGACGGGCTGCTTGAAGGACAGTCTACGGATTTAGGGGGGCGTCTTTCCCCATCAGGTCAGGGGGCATCTTACCCCAAGGTACCGAAGCAACATTAAATCAGTACAATTTGTTAGCCATAAAACTACACTCTGAAACAAACTGTTCAGGACACAGTACACGCATGTTAATGTATCACGACTATAGCAAGGGACTCAAAAATTATCTACCTTCTTTGATATTTACAATGTTTTGACACCAAAATATTTTTGAAAGCAGCAAATAAAAAACATGCAATCACCAGCCAGCCGTTGCCCACTGAGCTTCGCAAATTTTTGTGCAGTTAACAAGGCAGGCTTCCGCTTTACGCTAAGAACATTAATTTCCAGGTTCGATTCTTTGTTTCGCCGCTAGAGGGGGTGGGGCGTCTTTCCCACCCTGGGCATCTTACCCCCTCTCCCCTACCATTCGTGATTTAGATGACCTCAGGGCATAAACAAGGGTCACGGACACCATTTTCATGTTTTGTGTGTCTAAACAACTTGTAATTCGGTGTTTTGGAGTGTTTATAATGTCTTTCGTCCAAAAGAGGCGCATTTCAATTTTCTCCCATTGACTTATAATGGGGAGGTCGCAAAATTGACCTGGCCTTAGGTCATCGATATCAAAATTCTGAGATAAACATTTGTACATGCTATTGCTCTTAGCAATCACTGAAAGTTTCAAAGCGATCGGTCACTCGGTGTAGCTATGACAGACATTGAAACTTTTTATGAGGTGAGGTCACTTCAAGTGACCTGGTGACCTGACCTTGAATGACCTTGGTCTGAAATTTTCACAACATATGTAGAATTGATGTATGATAAGGTGTACCAAAACGGCGGCGCTGAGCGCCGCCGTTTTTTAGATATTCGCGAAAAACCACAAGGGGGGGGTGTTCAAACCCCCCCCCCCCAGCAGGGCGCGGGTTAACAGTGTTTATAATAGGATTAACAATCTTCGTCAGCACTTAGCCAACATCGGGCTCCATAGGTATATTCGACACATTAATTGCCCTAAAATTTAAATCACACGACAGTTCCGCATGTTCCTCAATGAGTCCCTTCCAACGTCGCCTTGCGAGCTTCAGTTCGATGCTTGGTAATCTAGTTTGGAGATAATATCAGTGGGTAGAGTTGGGGGTAATTGTCCCTCCTCCTTAGTCAATGGCGTTCGGCTGGAGGCTGAGTCAAGAACGGATAAGCGTCGGATGATCGAGTCTTTTCAAAAAGCAGTGGAGGGCCCATTTATGATAGCTGTGTATAAGCTATAAGTGCTTTGCTTTGCTTCATATTTTCAAACTTGAACGGTTCAACTTTCCCACATCTTTGTCTCGACTTTTGTGGATAAGATCGCACATCTCAGCTACCTACACATTTGGATGTCATGTTGTGGTCTATTTCAACTTTGACATCTTTTAACTTTTTATTTCATGGCAGAATTCGAGAAACGTCGACTTGAGTTATTTTCTGGGATATCCCAGTGTTTCGCCCTTTTCGTCCGACTACAATATAAACATACTAGAAAGCGCTTTATGTCATCAAGCGTAGTCATGAATATGAGAAACTCACTCTCAGCGATTATTTACGCTAGGCGATCACTGTCTGAAAGGCAAAACACAAAGGAGAAAGGGAAATGTGAAATGAATGACGCCGTTTCTGACTTCAAAAACTTGACCTTTCCGAAATCACACCTCGGTCAGACTGAGGGACACGATTCGCGCGCCGTTACAGCCCCGTGCACAGAGCACCATCCCAAGCTACCGCAGTCGCTTACACAATTCGCTCGTAAACAGCATGTAAGCTTGCGCCTTGAGCACCTTGTCCAGAGTCACCTCTGTGACGTGCGTGTCACTCACGTAAAACCACCGCCCGGCCTCCGGCTGCGGCTCCGGCTCCGTCTCGGGCTCCGGGGCGGGCTGTTTTTGATCCGTCTGTGACTCCTGCGGCGCGGCGGCGGGGTCCTCGCCCTCCCCGTCTTCCCGGCCCTCCTCTGCGGGCCTGACCGGGGACGGTCCGTCCGTGGTCTCCGGTCGGGTCTGCTCGGCGCGCTGCTGCGTTTCTGACTATCCCGTGGCTAAGTTGACACCACGTTCTAGGCTGTGTTTTTGTTTAACCTGCGCGGGCTGGGGTCTCCAGCCGAACGCGCGGGGCTGGGGGGGGGTAAATTTTACCCCCCCACCTGTTATCTCCCGAACTAATGGTCCGATTTGGAAAAATCAAACGCCAATCGAAAGATCTCATCACGAACTACTAAAAACATGTACTTAATTTAAAGTTTGAGGTCAAGGTCAAGGTCAGGTCAAGGGTACAAATTGCAAGTTTCTACAGTATCGGCCTTGCACCGTAGTTGCCGAAGAATGGAGTCATCGACTGAGACTGATTGCCCAAAACGTGTTCTTAGGCTACCAAGACAACATTCGTTGCATACAATATCATTCAGTGGTCAAGGTCAAGGTCAGGTCAGGTCAGGTCAGGTCACCAAAAAACAAAATATGGAAAAGGGCATGTGCGACACATGTTTTATGGGTCATTTTACTCATAGAATTCAATAGGCACACTCAATAAGTGATATGGACCACCTCTGGATGAATTTCAGGTCGAGGTCAGGTCAAGGTCAGGTCAAGTGAGGTCAAACTTTGATGTTGGTTGTTAAGGCCTAAAAAGGTGTCTATCTGATGCAGTTTTTCACGGCAAATCGAATGGTGCTATCTTTGTTTCCGTACGAGGTCTAGAACTTCCAAAAAAAATCATTTTTCAAAAATTTTGTGTGTCGTGACGTCATAAAATCTTGAATTACTCCCACATTTTGAACCGATTCTTCTAAAAATTGGTGTGTAGGTGCACATAGACCACTTCACTGACATACATTCCGGTTTTTTCGACACACTCAAAATTTTGGATTTTATAATTATTTTCCCAAAAAAGTCAGTTTTTTTAAGAAAAAAATTTGGGCCAAAATCCAAAATGTTCAAAAAAACCGAGATAGCCATTTGATAGACAAAGTAGAATTACGTATAACCTTTTTGTTGCGTCTTGATTCCTTTAAAAATGAAGATGTTAGCGGCGTTTGAACTTTTGCCGTTTTTGAGGCGAAAATGGGTAACATGACGTCACTAAAACGTTAATTTCTCAAAAAATTTCCGACGGATTTCGCTCAAATTTTCAGGGAACGTGTCAAATTGATGTAAGAAAAGGTACTGAAAGTTTGGCGGCGCTGCGCGCCGCCGTTTTTGACATATTGCAAAAATTCGCGAGGGGGGTAAAATTTACCCCCCAGCCCCGCGCGGGTTAAGATCCGTTAATTCTCTCATCAATAGGCACAGGTATGCGAAGTTCAGGCGAAATGTTATACAGCAATATATGCCCGTTTCAAACCGAGTTTTTAATTAGGTGCTTATCAACAGCAATGCCTACACTAAAGAATAACAGATCCGTTCCAGAAGGTCTAGTTTTCTGTGAATATAACTGATACCGCAAATGGGAAAGCAAGCTTTTCGATGCACGCATGAGATTCATTTTACGTTTACTCTAAACGGCTACTATCAAATCAGTCACAAAAATTTGGTCGCTGAAAGCGTTCAGTGATGCATGCCGGGTCGATATTTCCCGGTACGCTTTCGTTCCCGGTCTGCTGTATGTACCGCCGGCCGTCCGTGCCTGGACCGGTCACGGTCGCGGCCGGCGTCAATAGCCGACACTGGCCGCCGCGCCGAGCCGACAGCAGGCACGTGAGAAGTGGTCTATTGTGTTCCCACGGACGGCTAGCTCCGAAATTCACCGAAATAGGCGCCCGAACATCGATTATTAGAAATTCAGGTCGACTTCGAAAACGCTATCAGGCAAAGTGTGATGACCTGACACTGGTTCTTCATTAGGTTCTTCAAAAGTTCAGGTGAAAGGCTAGTTAAGTGGTTAACTCTTGCTTGTTTTTGCCAACCGATGAAATTCTTATCAAGAAACAACTGAATTTGAGGTCAGACAAGCTTTGCAAATATCAAGAGTCAGGAGAGCCAGATAGGAGAGTGTATGAACACTGTATCGTGTTTAGCGATAACCGAGTTATATCGCACTGTTGCATTCATAATGTCAGGCGAGTCGATTATACCTACTTTTATAATTTCTTTACTTCAGCTTAGCTCGAATTTAAAATGAACTGATTGATGGATTCAGAATTAGCGCATGACCAGGCGATCAGAACATTCCCGGGAGGTATGAACTGAGAACCATATACTGGCGCGCCGGTCGCAGGACCATTTGACACCCATGTCGCCAGGACCTTCAGCCGTTCTTACAGGCGATAGGACCGTCAGCCATCCTAACAGGCGATAGGACCGTCAGCCATCCTAATAGGCGATAGGACCGTCAGCCGTCCTATAGGCGATAGGGCCGTCAGCCGTCCTACAGGCGGTAGGACCGTCAGCCGTCCTAATAAGCGATAGGACCGTCAGCCGTCCTACAGGGTAGGACCGTCAGCCGTCCTAACAGGTGGCAGGACCTTCACCCGTCCTAACAGGCGATAGGACCGTCAGCCGTCCCACAGGGCATAGGACCGTCAGCCGTCCCACAGGCGATAGGACCGTCAGCCGTCCCACAGGGCATAGAACCGTCAGCCGTCCTAATAGGCGATAGGACCGTCAGACGTCCTAATAGGCCATAGGACCTTCAGCTGTCCAACAGGGCATAGGACCGTCAGCCGTCCCACAGGCCATAGGACTGTCAGCCGTCCCAATAGGCTATAGGGCCGTCAGCCGTCCTAACAGGCGGTAGGACCGTCAGCCGTCCCACAGGTGGTAGGACCGTCAGCTATCCTAACAGGCGGTAGGGCCGTCAGTCGTCCCACAGGTGGTAGGACCGTCAGCCGTCCAACAGGCGATACGACCGTCAGCCATCCTAACAGGCGATAGGGCCGTCAGCTATCCTAACAGGCGATAGGACCGTCAGCCATTCTATAGGTGGTAGGACCGTCAGCCGTCAAACAGGCGATAGGACCGTCAGTCGTCCCACAGGGCATAGGACCGTCAGTCGTCCCACAGGGCATTAGGACCGTCAGCCGTCCTACAGGCCATAGGACCGTCAGCCGTCCCACAGAGCATAGAACCGTCAGCCGTCCCAACAGGCGGTAGGGCCGTCAGCCGTCCCAACAGGCGATAGGACCTTCAGTCGTCCTAACAGGCGGTAGGAGCGTCTGACACTCCCGTCGCCCGTCCGCACCCGGCACCTCGACCGCTGTGGGGCGGTTGGACGGGAGGCCGACGCCGGGCGTCAGCTGGCCTGCGACACCCACCCACCCTCCGGCTCACTTATAAAGCTCATTGACGGCCCATAGCGGTCCGTGGTGGCCCATTATAGGCCCATAGCGGCCAGATATGTGTCGCTGACGGTTCACAGTGGCTGGCTATGTGACGGTGTATGGCCACTGACTTGATGAAGCGACGCATAGAAACACTGCAACTGGGGCGGTTCATCACAGATCTTGTAAGGCAGTCAGCCTATAGTTATCACCCAGCCGGTCAGGAGTGAATCCTCAGCCCGATTTGGAGCAATACCGGATTGAGGAATACGACAATTGGCGCGGCGTGATGACGATCGAACCTTCATTTTCAGCGAGACGGCCTCGATCGGTAATATTGGCGGCTCATCTTGGTATGGCACCACTGTGAGGGTGAGGATTATGTTGTTCGAAATCCGATCAGTGATCCCATCAGTGAATGGAGTGTTTCTGTTTTAGACTTCCGGTGTTTCGCACAAGATCACGCCACAGTTTATACGTATGTCAGTGGCCTTAATTCACGCATCTCCTCACCACGCGACACTAATCGCAAGATTGCCAGTGCGGAACGGTACCCAGTGAACCACTTTGGAAATATCACAGCCGCCGGCGGTGTCACAAAAATACACGGCTCGAACCAGTCCCTGGCAGTGCTGTGTCACCGACCTGCGCTGTGAACGGGTAGGCCGCCGGTCCGCCCTGGTCCGGTCCGGTCCGCCCTGGTCCGGTCCGGTCCGCCCTGGTCCGGTCCGGACCGCCCACGGTCCGCCCTGGTCCGGTCCGGCGAGTACGGGTCCCCGGGCCAACGACTGGGCCGTCTAACATGGACCGGTGCTATGATCCGATCAGTCCAATTAACGGACCATAGCGTCGGTCCTATCGGTACACCAGGCCAGACCGGGATCGTGGATTTAGCAAGTGCGAATCCCACGTAGATATTTAGAAAAACACATATCCATTGGCAGTTATGTAACGCTATAGTCCCAAAATGGACACCTTCCGAAGTAAATATTCAACAGACGATGCTGACAGCTTTCCTCTCTTTTCAGGCTCCTCCGGTGCAGACGATGAGTTACCGGCCGAATGGCGGCTCAGGCCACCCGAACGGACATCAGAACGGACACCAAAACGGACATCAAAACGGACACCAGAACGGGCACCACAACGGACACCAGAACGGCCACCAGAACGGACATGGCCCCTCCGGTCAGTCCTCCTGGAAGAGCAACTACGTGCCAGCCTATAGCAACGGAAAGGACCACGCCCTGGTAGGTAGTGGCCCTAGTGAGTGAAGTTTGAAATATCCCCGAGGATATTGTCCAGTTTAACTGGTGCGATACATCTGTGATATGACTCGTCTCCAGATTGATATCATTCAGCATCTTTACAAAGAGGTAGGGATAACTGCTATATCTCTCATACCATTCATACACATTGGACCTTTTCAATGCGAAGTCTTGTGGCGATTGGTTGCAACCATAAGGTCAGCGTGCTATTTCAGTGTTCCCGCAGTGGTCGGTCAAGAGTCACGACGACTAATAAGGCACACGGTGCAGTCCGGTAAAAATGCTCAGTTTCTACGTACTGTTTGTATGAACTCATCGGACTTGGTCATCGTGCAGCTGCGCAGGGTCCAAAGCCACAGCATTTTTACACAAGTTTGGGCGATTCGTTGCACACGCGCCAGTCGCAGCTAGTGAGGACTGAGGACAACAGCCTTTTTCTTTGACTACAGCTCATGCCCACTCACCGGATGTTCGCAGATGTTCCCAAAAATAACCTATTGCTTATAGTCATGTTTTATGAAGTTATTTGTGTTTTATGTGACATATTTCATTAACCAGATCTGTTAATGAAATGATTGGCCTTTGACAAATTTGTCTTTGTCTTTGTCCAGCCCCCGGAGCCGCTGGCCGTCGAGCCGAAGGCGGACGTCACTCAGACCCACGACCGTGGCCAGTGGGGCTCCAAGTGGGAGTTCATATTCTCCTGCATCGGCCTGTCGGTGGGCATCGGCAACGTCTGGCGGTTCCCCTACCTGGCCTACGAGAACGGCGGCGGTGAGTAAGGCGGCTCCCCTTATACCTGGCGTACGATAGCGGCAGTTCCCCCTTTACCTGGCATACCAGAGCGGTGGCGGTTCCCCTACCTGGCCCACGAGAACGGCGGCGGTGAGTGCGCCGGGACGGACTGAAGGAAAGGAAAGGAGATGGGGCGAGAGAGGGAGTGGAGATAAAAAAGGATGGGCAGTAAGTCTAAGTGGAGAGTTGGAGAAATAGTGAGAAATGACAGAGAGAGAGAGAGAGAGAGAGAGAGAGAGAGAGAGAGAGAGAGAGAGAGAGAAATAGTGAGAAATGAGAGAGAGAGAGAGAGAGAGAGAGAGAGAGAGAGAGAGAGAGAGAGAGAGAGAGAGAGAGAGAGAGAGAGAGAGAGAGAGAGAGAGAGAGAGAGAGAGAGAGAGAGAGAGAGAGAGAGACATACAGAGACAGAGACAGAGAGGAATGTGAGGAAAGGAGGTCAGGGGAAGCAGAAGAGAAGAAAACATTGCCGCTAAGTCGTGGGTGCGTGATTAATGTTCTCCAAGCCGTTATTGGTGCGCGTGTAGATATAAATAAAGTGGGTTAATGGGATTAAATCTTATCAAGTAAGGCGTAACCAAGAATGTAGGTAGGTATTTGATAGCAAAAAAAAAACACTTTCTTTAATACGGGCTCGGGTATACAGGGTATACACTATACAGACCCACCAAGTCACCACACTCCTGTTACACCGCTGCAGCGTCCCGCGGCGGTGCCGTCCCCTGTTCCCCTCGGCCGCCCCCGCACCCCCCCCCCCCGTGTCCGCCGGCATCGCCGTAACGTTCTCAGAGCCGTGGGAACGCGCGCCGGTAAAAAGGAGAAATCTCGTTACACCTTGGTGAACCTCGGCGGCCGCCGCACAGCACCAAATGGCCGCGGTTCGGCTACCCTGGACCGTGCCGCGGCCGGTGGTTAGTTCCGGTACACGTTAAACAGACGCCGTGGTTACCAAACTAGCCGCCTTGTTATTCACTCACGATGCCAGGTACGCATTTTTATTGAAGCAGTATATCCGGTATGCCGTCAACAAGCAAATGTCATTGGCATTGGCTGTTTCTGTTGTGCAGTGTAAGGACGCAAAGCACTAAGCAGTACAAGACTTAGTCAACATGGAAATTCATTTACGAGGCTTTTTTACTATCAGAAGATTTTCTGGATGCTGTCGTCCTTGCCATTGGCATGTCTTGTGGTTCTTACCGATTTGTCAATCGTATTGTAGAACCGACCTTTTACTTACTGTGAATTTCCGACACCAAAAACTAAATACAACAACTCCTGATGCCGGTGCGGTTCCCCTCCGATACTGGGCTCGCTATCCGTCAGTACCGATGTGTGGGAGGGCCGCCGGGCCGGCCCAGGGTCGGCCGGTGGGCCATAAACATCCCCTGTACCCACCCGCCACTGCCGTCTCCAAACTCGGCGGCCTTGTCAAACGCCGGCTCACGAGAACCGCAGCCGTTTATGACATTTCCAGCGGACGGCCAGTCACGCCACAGTGTGCAGAACCTTCACTGTCGCTATATTGGCCTAAGTCACAAAGTGATAATTCAAGGAGAAAGAACATTTCGAGGAAAACAAATTAAGAACCCGGATGATATTCACCAAAGGGGACTTCAATTCTGAGGGGACGTTCCTGATACCGCACTTCCTGATACCGACAGGCGTAAGTGTCTGAACCCCCCACCCCACCCCCGCGCTTCTCTCCGTCAACAGGCGCGTTCATGATACCCGTACATCATCATCTTGTCTCTGGTGGAGAGGCACCTGAAGTTGCGATCGTATACAGTGTCTGACCGCCCCCCCCCCCCCCCCATCGACAGGTGCCTTCCTGATTCCGTACATCATCATTCTGTTTCTGGTGGGGAAGCCGATGTACCTGATGGAGACGGCCATCGGCCAGTACAGCCAGCTCGGACCCGTCTCCATGTGGAAGATGGCGCCCGTCATGAAAGGTGAGTCGCCCAGTCACGCCGAGTCATCGAGTCACCGAGTGGAACGAGAGGTCATCAAATGTGAGACCTGCCAAGCTACACTGAGTCCTCGACCTCGTGTCATTGCTCCCAGAGCAGCACACTCTCCATACACTACAGAGAGAGAGGTACTGTCGCGGATGTAATCAGTCGTCTGCAGCAATATGTAGCAATGAAGCTGTGAGACAATGTATATTGCTCGGTTCAATTCGAGTGCTCGTTACGTCCATGTACGGATTTGATTGTTTGGTCCAAACCAGCGATCATTAACACAAAATGGTCTAATCCGTTGTCACGTCTTGCAAGTCCAGGAAATTTGGCAGGCGAGCGTGCAAGCGTGAACCTGATTGACATTTAACTTGAGCTAGTTTCGCCGCGGAGGGATAACCAACCACACCAATCCAGAGCAGACGCACGGCCTCTCGGACAGACCCTGTCGCCTGGGTAAATGACTGACTCTGGAGCGCCGCTGCCCTGCGCCGGGTTCCCTTCCCACCCTCCCACTCTGCCGGACGGCGGCAGCCGGGGTTTCACTGTCGCGTGGGAGCGCGGTGCGGCCGCTCACGGGGCGTTACGGTCGTCACGAACCGTGACGGTGGCCGCCACCGCCGAGTAGGACCGTCCGTCACTGCCCGACGGTGACCAGGCGGTGACCGGACCGGTGAACCGCGACCACTCGCTATGAGCGAGTCAGTCTGAGTGACGTTATAACGAATAATCAGCAGCCAGACGAGTTAGCGTAGACTGACTTTGAGTCGTGAGTACCAAGATCTGACGGGCTCCAAAACATGAAATTCACAATTGTATTTCAGGGCAGCAGCTTTAGGCAGGAAGATTTCAACACCAGACAGCAGCTTCACCTCAGGATGTTTGACTCTCATCTTGTGGTGGCTTTGGCAAGCGTATGGGTAAATCATGATTAGATCAAATTAATTGGTGCAGAAGCTAGCTGACCACATAACTGAGCACTCGCAGTCTGCAGAATGCTCTATTTTTTTCTTAGATTGCAGCCTGAAAATTGTACAAGGCTAGAACTGTGTCAATGTGTAGGGGAAGGAGGGTGAATTGCGCCACCTTAAGCAAAAACGCTAATTGTAAGAAAACCACTGGAGATGTAGGTAAGCATGCACTGGTAACCATTTTAAAGAGGAACTCTTTGGCTACGATTTAAGAGCCTCCCGATCAATTAAGAATGTTTCATTTGCTTCTGACAGCTGCTTTTCAGAAACATGCAAAAGGGCGCATTTACCAACAACTGCTGTAAATTGCGCCAGGGGGATGGCGCAATTAGAATCCAATTGCGCCCTATCTTTTAACCCGCGCGCCAACTTCGCACCGACGGGGGGGGGGCGGATGACCGCCCCCCTCCCTGAGATCTCGAGAACGAAGCAAGATAGCGACAAGCGGTAAACGGCATCGGATACGCACGGCCAAGATCTACAATTTTTACAAAGGTCATTTTCAGGTCAGGTCAAAGATGACGTCACAGGGGTCGAAAAAGTCAAAATGGCGGCGCTAGATATGGAGAGAGTTTTTCTCGAATAACTTTCGAATTAGTCAAGATAGGAACAAACTAAGGGCATCATCGTGATCCTCTCGTCAATCCGCATCGAATGATATATATGTTGACCTCGAAAGGTCAAGGTCAAAGGTTGACCTCAGGTCACGTGACCTCGAGGTCATCATGTATATCATTCGATGCGTCTTGACGAGCTGAACACAATGAGACCATCCACGCGTCTGTATCTTGTTCCTGTACGGAGTTATTGGCCAAAAACCTTTGGTGACCTTTGATGACGTCACATGACCTCACAGCTGCCCAACAGCAAAACAGACCTCAAGGTAGTGAAGGTTGATCGTATATGAAGTCATGTATGGTATATGGGGCCATTCCGACCCGTTTTAGTGGTAAAAACAGGGAGTTGATTTTTCCCCCATTGACTTATAATGGGGAGGTCGCGAAATTGACCTGACCTTAGGTCACCGATATCAAAATTCCGAGATATACAAATTGTAGCTACTAATGACCTAATAATATCCTGCGACTTTCAAAGGCCTCCGACATCTACTGTAGCTCTGGCACGGTGACAAAGTTGCAAAAAAGTGACTTGAGGTTGGGTGATTCAAAGTGACCTGGTGACCTGACCTTAAAAGGTAGGAGGTTCAAACTTGCACACCATGTGTAAAATTGATGAGGTTATAGTCATACCAAATTTCGCGGCGCTACGCGCCGCGGTTTTCCCGCTATTCGCGAAAAACCTCAGGGGGGGCGGATATCCGCCCCCCCGTCGGTGCGCGGGTTAACATGGCTAAGCAAAGGAGACGGAATGCATACACTTCGGCATTCTATGTCATTGTGGCTTACTTGAGCATGTATTATGTGAATCAAGCTCAATACATAATAAATGTAGATATAAATTGCGATGTTTTTTACGCAGGTAAATAACTTTACTTGTGTCCGGTATGCTTGTGAAGTGGAACGAAAACGTTTAATGTAACCGACTAGATATATATGATCGTATGCGCCTAGACGGTTATATTTTCAATCGTTTCTCTCAAAATTAATATTTTTTTTTTGCTTTTGCTTCTACAACTTTTTTGACATCAGTTTTTACTTTGTATCATAGCTGTCACCTCTCACGCCTGTCCATGTTAAAAATGCCGTATTTTGTCAATTACACCGCAAGTTCATAGCCCAAATGGCAGCTACATTATAAGTTCGATAAGAGAAATAATTTTTGGACTGACGATGGCGGGTTGCTCCCCTGCCTGACATAAAACTCCTTCTTTATTGCAATCAGTTAATGATGCATTCATACTGTTCTGATACAATAGCTACACCATTATTCTATTTGCGCCCCCCTGGCGCAATTGCCATGGGCGCAATTAAAATTGAGGTACTTTTTAATAAAAGCGTAGAAGTTACCATAAAGATGCTGAAGGATGTTTACTGTTTCAGTGAAATATAATGAAAAAAGGATTTTTCTTTCCAAATATCATTCTCAAAATCACACACGTATCGCCTATTTTTATAGCCAACGGTTCAAAATGCTGCAAAAAAGTTAAGAAAACGCCGTAATATCTTTGATGGCGTAATGAGCCTTGCTAATTGGCTTCATCGGAGAGCTTGGGCCATAAAAGGAACTATCCAGTGGTGAAAATAATGTTTTCGAAAACAAAATGCTTAACATGCCATTCAATTCGTGGGAATGTGGGCGGGCGCAATAGGTTAGGAGGGCGCAATACACCCACTTTCCCCTAGTGGTTTGGACTTTTTATAACACATTTATGTCTATTTCGAGTAAACAATTGATAAAAAAAACCACGCGGTTCCTAGCTCGTTTCACCTTTTATCGCATTAAGAACGCAACAACGTCGTCTTAAAGTATCGTTATAAGATATATTGCAGATAAATTTCGCCTAAATGACCGGTTTATCGCCCCTATCCACAGTATCTCGGTTAAAAACAATCATGACCTACCTTTCTCGGCCATTTACTGCACACAGCAGCAATCTCCTCATCATCGCTACAAAAACGCGAGCTGTGGAGCGCCGCAGCACGCTTTCCGTTTCTAGCGCTGCGTACTCGGCGTCACGACGCGCCACTCTCGTCTCACGCCAGGGCGCGTCACGCGCCGCCCGCAGAGCGCCGTAAACGTATTTGTCGCGCCGTGATCTTGTTTGTCGCACGCTGGTCTTGGTCCGGGCTGTCTGCCACCAAGGTTCTGTCTGCCCCGGCGCGGCCGGTCCGGGCTGTCTGCCACCAGGATTCTGTCTGCCCCGGCGCGGCCGAGGATGGGCCTTGTGGGTGGCCGTCACCGCGAGCAATGTGATTATGTTCAGTGCAACCGTGCTGTGGGCACTGGCGGTCGCAGGGGGGGGGGGCACGGGGGCCATGCCCCCCCCCCCCTTTGGTACTGAAAGGTGGGGCCATACTATCTTTTGGCCCCACCTTTCAGATCGAACAAAAGTCCTAGAAAAGCTTTTCGTATGTTTCATTTTCTTTCTTGCGCCATCAAAGGACGTAAATTTCACTCATGAGTGGGCTCAGTTTCGCATTCTGTCAATTTGGCGGTCAGCGTCGCTGGCACCGGTTCACGAGTATGGCCGGATCTTATATGGAATATCAGCGTGGGTTTACTTAAGGCTCTCGTAGGCCCAGCATTCAGCAATGGCTGGCATGAGACCCTCTTCGGCAGTGGCGGGTGGGCCCTGCTAAAGGAGATTGGCTCCAAGACACTAAAGTAAGACCTCATGGGTTGGTGCTGTGCACCTCAGAAGTCCGGTGGCGATGCCGTATGCCGGCTTGGTTTCTTAAGGATTAGCGTGGGACCTTCGGGGCCTCAGCATAGAGTTTGCATGAGCTAGTATGTAATCTCAGAGGCATGTGTGTAATGTGTACAGTCACAGTGGCGGTCGCGGGGGGCCGGGGGGCATCAGGGCCATGCCCCCAAAGGTCAATAAAGGGGGCCATCATATCATTTGACCCCCCCCCCCTCAATCAACCAATGGGCCCCCATATAGGTGTATGGGGCCCTGGCAATTATTCGATCGTCACGAGGCTAAAAAAAAAAAACCACGCCAAGCTATTAATATAGCTCCCACACCGGTCTTTGAGCGTCCTACACTGACCTTTGAGGGAACTTCAGTGGCGGTCAAGCGCCCACGTTGCTAGCATGCTAGCATGCATATTGAAACTGCAACAATCTCATATTTCTCGCTAATAAACGTCCTACATTGACCTTTGAGGGAACTTCAGTGGCGGTCAAGCGCCCACGTTGCTAGCAATGTCTACGATACTCACCAATCGCGTTCCTTATGTTTCCTTATGTTGCCCACGTTGACCGCTAAGAGCCTACATCAACCTCTGAGGCCCCACATCTGGCCTATGAGGGCCCCTAACCGGCCTCAGGGATCCCAACCGGCGTCTGAGGGTCTCACACCGGTCTCTGGTGGCCTTATTTCTGTCTCTGGTGTCCCAAGATGAACCTTTAGGTGCCAATAAGGGCCCCGCACTGGCTGCTGAAGACCCGATGCCGGCCTCTTAGGGTCTGCATTGGCCTCTGAGGAGGGCCCATCTTGGCCTTTGAGGGCCCTCTGCTGGCCTCTGGGGTCCAACGACGGCTCATGCCGGTCTTTTAGGGCCCCACGCTGACCTCTGAGGGCCCATGTTGGCCTGTAATGAGTAAGGACCCACATTAGCCTCTGAGAGCCCAACTCGGTCTCTGATGGTCTCAAACTACTGGCCTTTGTAGTTTGCAGGCCCTGTACTGGTCTCTGAGGGCCCTAAACTGGCCTCTACATGAAAACATACATGGGTGGGTTTCTGAAGATCAGAGGGCTCACGCAGTCTCCGGCACAGCCTTACGTTGGTCCTGATCGAGATTGCTTAAATTGCTTTACGTCCTGATGGTCCCGCGCTGATTCCCTCATATTTCGACGTCGGGTCCCCATGAGCCGGTGTGGGTGCGTATTTACAAATTGCAACCGAGCTCCGCCGTAGGGTATTTTATTTCCGCCGTAGTATATTTCAGTTGGGGTATTTTCTACCATACATCTGCCTGAGCCTGGGGTAATTACAATTTGTCGGCGACGTTAAAAAATGATGCACTTTTTTCGCAGTATAGGTTATCGCATGTGCATATTTTTGCCTTTTTGGTTGCGCTTTTCCCTCGCCCGTATAGGGGGAGGCGTTGAGCGGACCCCATCGGTTTTTCGTGAGTAACTCGCGTAAAAACCGTCCGATCGCGACGAAACTTTCAATACCCCCGATTTTATCAATTTTACTCCTACCCTGAAAATTTCATGACCCTGACCCAAATGACCTTTGACCTGTGACCTATTTCTCGACACCATGTTTGGCCCGAATCGCGATTCGGCGTATGTCGGCTCGCATTAGCCGCGCGTTTGCAGTCTTTACGTGGTTTCAAGCGTTGAAACATGTGATATGATGCTGGTCCCATGCATTAGGGTGGGTGTCACATGAAGGTCAGGTCAGCTCAATGACCTTTGATGACCTCGGTTCACTTTTTCGAGTTTAGCATGTTTCTAGGCTAGTTTTTGGAGCTGATTTCGAATTTAGCAACCATTTGAACATTACAGGGGGTGTAACGAAATTATCCGGACATCTTTCTTCCCGCTGTAATTAAAAAGCAAAAGATTGTGGTACTTTTTATTTTGACTGAGCATGTAGCCACCTTTCACAAAAACACAGTGGCGAATGTTTTGGAGCATTTCAGCCAATGGATTCTCCAGCACACTGGCTTTGATGCGGACCAACGCCGTCTAAACCTGTGCCTGTGGTTGGGCGGTGCTTGTGGCGGGCGTCTCTTCAGTCACCTGCTGAACAAGAGCCCACAGGTTTTCGATTGAATTGGGATCGCGACTTTTTCCAAGTCATAAGCGTTAGCCCAGAATGATTGAAGGTTCTATCGGCATCACTTCCCGTTCTTTTAGGGACTTTTAAGTAGCGCACCGCCCCGCATGAAGACAGCGTGGCTTGAATCAGGCATCAGTGCGCGTTCAGAAACCGAGCCCTCCTATACCGTCTGGTTGAGCGCCTCCGACTATTCATTGGCCAGTATGTTTCTCCGGTAATACTTACGTTGATGAGGGTATTATGTGACACTATGTCCTATTGGAGGATCGCCAAGCAGCTGAACATGCTCCAGTTCTGGATATTGTCCGGATGTTTGACGGCGGCGAAGGCCAGCAAGTTCGAGCGGCTGGCCGCCCATACATGGCCGATTTGACGGTTCAAAGGATAATACAGCTCGAACGGCTACCCATCCAACCAGACCACCTCACCCTTATCATTCTTCAACCAGTGGACGCGATCTGGCGTGAGGCGAAAGGTGGTGAACTGGTTGTTTTCCCGTCAGTTTCGTTGTCTTTTTCAGTTTGAAGGGCACTAGAACCAAGTTAAAGGGCGGTTAGCGGTAAACCATGATATGGGATCTCTTATTATCTGACTTGGTAAGAATTCGAGTCAATTTGCGGATTGATTGGTGCCGTTTCCTTGCCGCTATCTTGATGACTCTCCTCACCACTTGACAAAGGGCGGCTTTTGTGGTCGCGACCGGGCTGAGTCTGCCACCGAGGTCCCAGCTTCTTACACCTCAGGCAGATGTGCAACTGGCTGCTGCTGATGTCCAGCTGCTGGCAGGGCCAGCTTCTGGCTCATGACGCCATGGATGCCGCCATGCAATTTTACCACGAAAGGAGAGATTGTATCCCTTTCTCGCAACTGCCATGGACGAAAACTACCATGTGAACCCGTCTGTGAATCGACCCCTACTCAGAGCAACAGTCACATGACAAGGTCAGGTCACTGCTGAGTTGAAAACCGATAGCAGAGGCACGTATTTATCCAATATTCCCACTTCTAACATCAGAAAGGATTAGAAAACTGTGCAAACAGATATGGCGAAAAAATAGATGTCCGGAATCGTTACACCCTGTACTGAACTCTGAATTAGTTTTAGTGCCTTCGTAACATGTTACGAAGCTGTCAGAGAAAAAATAGCGTTCTGCCCCTCCAACTTTTGCTTATTTGTAGAGCTTCGTTGCTTAGCAAACCACTATGTTGTTCGCATTGAGGAGCTTTGAAATGTCTGTGTAATTCAAAATGTTAGTTCTGTAATTGAAAGAATTGATTCAGTGTTGCACATAATCTAACTTAACAAGCGAGCATTGCAGGTTTGACAGATTTTTGCCCCACCAGCACCACCTTCCCTGGAAAAGCTCCACACTTGCCTATGGGGCAAAACATAAGGGACAAAAACACAAAACAAGACAGATAAAAAACAAAACAAAATGAACTCACTACCTAATGAAGTTCAGTCTGGAGGAAAAACATAGGTAATAGGTATCTATGTCAAATTAGAATGAAAGATTAAAATCAACCTGACCAGGTCTTACGGTCTGACCTGATCCTAACCGCCTTACTTCACCTAACTTAACCCAATTCAACCTAACCTACCACAACACCTGCAGAGGTACCTTCCTGGAAAATAACACCCAGGGAGGTGTCCAACTTATTGGAATTTTACCATGATTGCTTGTCAAAATGTGTGTCATCATTATTGGTGCCAATCGGAATTTCTTTTCTTGGAATTCCAATTTTTGTCCAATTCCAATCTGGAATTTGGACGGAATTCTTAACATTTTTTGGAAATTAATCGGAACACAAGGCCTTTAAAATTTAAAATTTTAAAACGGAGTCCTTTTAAACGCTTTTAACCCTCGCCCATGTAGGGGGGGGGGGTTGGTGCAACCCCCCCCCCCCTGAGGTTTTTCGGAAATAGTGCAAAAACGGCGGCGCGCAGCGCCGCCAAATTTTGGGTACCTTATGGGGCAAACCTTGCGCATCTTTTGATAAAAAAAAATTTGACCGGGTCATGTCAGGTCACGGAGTTATGACGTCACAAAGGGAACAGCCTCCGACCGGATTTTCACAAACTGAGTGCCAAGGCCCGAGGTTTCCTGCCGGTGGTACGGACATCGGTTGATGGATCGTGATGAAACTTCCCATGCATGTTGGGGCAAGTATTGGCTATCATATGGTATAAGAAACTTGACCGGGTCAGGTCAGGTCACGGAGCTATGACGTCACAAGGGGAACAGCGTCGGGTACTATTTTTGAAAAGCGCCCGAACCACTATTTTGCTAATTCTTGTCACCTCAATGGGAATATGCAGCAATATTAGCTTCTATTGGGAGCAAATGGACCTTCCAAATCCAAAAATACAATCAGATTTCAAAAATTTAAATTTTGATTTTTCGAATTTCTGCCGCCGACTGTGACCTTGCCGACTTCCGGCGCTCCCAACGCGCCATTTTTAGAGCTAGGGAAACGAAATACATACCAAACGATAGAGAATTGATCAAGGAACACGATAGTGAAGGTTTCAAGTCGATATCTCCCACCGTTTTGCCGCAATCGCCGCGGAAAGTTGAAAAAAGTCTATTTTTCCGAAAATTTGACCTTTGACCGGTCAAAAGTAGGTCAAATGTTGACCTAGGACCAAAAAATATACCACCAATCGCGAGATCTCGGCGAGAGCAATCCGTTGGTCTTTTCCGCTAAGCTCTACGACGCTCCGTTTTCAAACGCCAAGGGGGGGGGGGGGTCGCACCAACCCCCCCCCCCTGCATGGGCGAAGGTGGCAGATCGCCGTTTACGGGCGAGGGTTAAACACTTTTACAATTTACGCAAAAAATGCAAAAATCGTTAAAAATTGGAATAGCCCCCGCTTTGGACAAAATTGGAAATTTCCTTGGCAATTTCTTGGAATTGGATCGGAATTGGAATTGAAATTTCATGAAATTGGCACCACTAGTCATCATGCTCTTGTTTGACAAGTGATGTATAATAAATGTGACATTCAAAAATGGTCTCCTGACTGTTGAGTGATCAGAATATTCAAATAATCAGGGTACAATGCTGTGCATCATAGTCCACACTAATCATGTTGTTGTTGTGTAGGCCCTCTGCGCATTATTGTGTACACTGCCATGTGCACCTTAAGGAAAAAAGTGACTGGTGGTACATGACAAGGGTTGTGCAACTGTGAAGTTCATGCCCTTGGTCTTGCTGGAGTCAAATGCCTATAGCTATAGCAGGATCAGTGAGGGTTGTAGACATGCTACATACACTGTGAATTGAAGATATTGGCACAAAGTTCATCCATAATTACTATGCTTAACACCTAATGTAAGTAGCAACATAAATGCCCAGATGATACAGCTCTCTGGTCAACATCACACAAATTTATTGACATACTTTGCAGGTACATATTTACATTCATAGCAAATACTTTCGATTTGATTCAATAAATAGGTGCTAGTAAGCTTGCATTTTTGTAGGTACAATGAACATATACTTAATCATAAAAAACTTTCTCGTGGCATTCATCACATACCTTTTTACTGAACAAGTATACCTATCTACCATGCAATGATTCTAAATTTTGTCCGCAATCCACTTATATCTCAACTGACACATTGAAATTGAAATACCCTAACAAAACCTAGAACTGTACAAAAGAAGAATGCAATGCTACAAGAACTATGAAGTTCTGAAGTTATTCTCACATGCTGGAATGTTGAAACTCTGCTTTTGTCGTCCATTTCCACGTTTGATTGAGCCATCATATAGAAGTGTTTTTGCTCTTCAGTCATAAGCTTTTGCACAAATCTTGAATTTTTACACATCATCTTGAACCATGCTCCAGTCTTTCCAACAAGGTACCATGGAACATCAAAGCAATTTTGATTTGTTACAACAGCTTCAGATCATGATAGGCTTGAAGTTTGTTACACCATTTGCCAGACAAAGCTCTACAAAATGTGTATCAATTCCCAAACTAAGCAATTGATTATATCAGTATTTGCAGTTTCCACACAATGTTTCATAATATTATTCGATTTTTATATCAAGAAACCAAAATAATCCACAAATTGTTATTGAAACATTCCCATTTCAAGAGTTCACAGCAATAACAATGCAAGTTCAGAGGCAAATAAACATTGCGCCAGATTTCGTATGAAACGCGCCATCATCCTGAAGTTTCTACCACAGATGGTAGTTCAACCGCAGCCGTAGTGCGAAAACCCCTGCCCACCTTACCCCACGGCGGAGCTCGGTTGCAATTTGTAAATACGCGGTGTGGGTCCTGGGGCTGGCAGAGACTGATGAAGTCCTTAGGGCTCAGGGCCAGTCTTTTTAGCAGTAGGACTACGCAGGTTGAGTGAGCCCCAACAGAGCCGTTGCGAAGCCCCGCAGGAGTCGCGCGCGGCCCTCAGCTGCCAATTCTGAAAGCTCGGAACCTGTGGGGGTCTCCAGAGGTCGGTGTACCTACTCTCTCCCGCCGCCACACAACTAGGTACCTATATGGGTAAATGTCATAGTCTAAAAATGCTCTCTGGGTTTCACATGCTTGTTCAAAGCAAGAGGTATCTGTACTTTTTAGCAAGAGGTACCTACCTATCTGTACTTTTCCGAATTGTTTTATAGTGGTAAGGTCATGAATCCGCGTGCCTGACCTTCCAGTATACCTATGCTACCACCGATCCGTCGTCATGGACGGTGCAGCGGCCCGACCGGTGGGCACACCGTGAGACGGTAAATGGAACTGGTGATTTTGCCTTAAATTGAGCTCAAGATTTCACGCAAGAATAGATGGATGAAGCATAAGTAATGCCAACTGTGCGGCGCCTCGTGGACGTAAAAAATTAGCCGATCACCCCCCCCCCCCCCCTCCTCCCGGTGACGGATAAATGTTATCCCGCGAGTGTGACTTTGGCCCCCCCCCCTTTTGCTAGCGGCTGCGACCGCCAGTGGCTGTTGGGTCGGAAAATTCGACCCCATTTGCAGAGGAAATACCACTTATAGTACGCAAAGACATCACAACACCTCATTATCACGGTGTGGGTATTCGTGTACTTTCAATGTTGAACACAATGGAGACTGCAATATCAATAAGACAGGACCCAGCCGTTGCGG
>NW_024883441.1:0-87933 GCF_019059575.1 Amphibalanus amphitrite | reverse complement strand
CCAAAAAAAAGTTTCGCGGGAGAGCTATCAGGCCTATAGCTTTGGTGATGCAGAAAAAACGTCTTGATATAAAAGGTGTAGAATTACCAGGGCTACTAAACTGCTATCTCGAAATTTTTAAACTTTTGAATTTTGACCCCAAAAAATCAAAAAATATTTATTTTTTGTAACAATAGTTAAAAAATCCAAAAAGTTTTTCGAGTTTCGAAAAATCCGGAATATATGTAGGTATATGTATAGGAATATAGCCCCTACCGACTTCTATTCACATACCAAATTTTAGATCGATACCTCTTTTTTGGCCAAGTTATAGTGAAAAAAATGTTCAAAAATTGATGCCGTCAAATTTTCAAACTCGATTTTTAGCCATTCTAGACCTTATAGCGCAAAACGAAGATTACCATTAGACTCGCCGTGACGAGTTGTATCGAATCAATACCCGTTTTATACAAAAATATCATTTTTGAAATTTGACCTTTTTTGACCTGACATTGACCTGACCTCCACCAGGAAGTGAGCTAAACCGTTCCTGATGGTCTTATAACCAACACCATTGAGTTGAAATGAAAAAAAAAATTAGCCCTAAAACATGCATCGCACAGCCCTAGTAAAATTGATATAACGAGGCTTGAAATGATCTCACGCATGTCAAGGTGTTTTTATTTTAGGCAAAATAAATATCTAAAACAGTAAAACAAGCTTTCGGCATTACGCCATCATCAAGTTTGAATAAATTAACATGTTTTTGATTTTCAAAAGCTAGAGCACAATCATATTGTTCCAGGCATCCTCATAGCAGCTCACTTTTTTAAACGTATTGCAATACGTTGCAAATAGTGTGGTACATTGCACATGGCAAGTAAATAATGTACAACAATGTATCATTACGTACGCTACAACATGACATGCACACAATATATCATAGGTACAACAAGGTCTATAAATCTCATCTCAACATCAGCCGCATACATCATCAACACCCGGTTGCAGTAAACATTGACATTATAACCATATTGAAAAACATTGCCGCTGTTCTTAGCTCGATTCCAGTCAACTGCAGTCGTGAGTCGGGCAAGTCAGTTAGGTGCATGTGTACGTGTGCGTGTGCGTGGTAGAGTAAACATGTGAAACAAAGGGTAGAGATAAGTGAGTGAGTGTATAAGTTTGTGAGAGAGTGAGTGAGTGAGAGAGTGAGTGAGTGTGTGAGTGAGGGGTGAGTGAATGAGAGAGAAGTGTGTGTGTGTGTGTGTGTGTGTGTGTGTTATGACCTATGGTTTACGAGCGAGGGGCCATGAGCTTTTCATCATGTTTAATGTGGGCCTTAGGTCTCTAATTTTGATGGATTCAGTGATTTTTAGTTCAGCAGAATCCCGTCCCCAACCGATTATATCAATAGTAAAGGCGGAGTTGATTTCAGTGCTACTTGCGTTAAAGTGCGAATCGGCAATATGTTCACCTAGTGGGGTGTCTGGTTTTCTCAGGCGAGCGTCACTTAGGTGCTCGTTGAATCGATAACGTACAGGGCGGGTGCTTTCTCCGATATAAAATTCAGTTCGTCCGTTTCTTTCACAGAGGCTACAGGTAATTTTATAGACTATGTTTTTCTTAGTACACTTACCCTTCAGCCCACTCTCACAGGTGTGACAGTGCTTAGTCCCGGCTGGGCAGGGCGGTTTAGAGAAGGCGGAAGAGATAAGTTTGTTTCCTATTGTGGGACCACTAATCCAGGCTACTTTGATATTAGTTTTAGATCTTCTCAAAACACCATTGACTCTTCTAACGACGTTTTCGTCTAAATAGGGAAGCCGCATGAATATCTCGTTTTCTTTGTTGCGCCGAGTTTTACGTTCACTACGCTTGCGAAGGTTATTCTTTATGCTCGTGTCTAACATGGCTGTTGGGTACCCGTTCTGCTCAAACAGAAGTTTTACCCGCTTTACGCTGCGATCCCTCGTTCGGTCGTCAGATGACACCCTCATCGCTCGCTTGATCTGGGAATTGAGAACGGCCTTCTTGGTACTCATGGGGTGGGCGGACGTAAAGTGGAGAATGATCGGGGCTGCCATCGGTTTAAAGTATAATTCCGTGGTGTACTCACCGGTGGGGTATACTGTTATGAGGGTATCTAAGAAAGGAAGTTGACCGGTGCTGAAGGTAGACTCCATTGTGAAGCTTATGGATCGGTTGTAAGCATTAATACAGTTGAAAAAATGGTTCAGGCGATCAATCCCATGTGTCCAGACCCCGACAATATCGTCAATGTAGCGTAAGTAAAGGACAGGGGCAAATTCCAAGCTCGACATAAATCCAGTCTCTAGTATATGCATAAAGGTGATCGCCACGGGAGGGGCTATCCTGTTTCCCATCGCGATGCCTGACGTTTGCTTGAATATTTTAGATCCGAAGCGCACGAAATTGTTAGTAAGAACATGACTCAGCAGTGTGCGAAATTCAATTCTAAAATATTCAAGCAAACGTCAGGCATCGCGATGGGAAACAGGATAGCCCCTCCCGTGGCGATCACCTTTATGCATATACTAGAGACTGGATTTATGTCGAGCTTGGAATTTGCCCCTGTCCTTTACTTACGCTACATTGACGATATTGTCGGGGTCTGGACACATGGGATTGATCGCCTGAACCATTTTTTCAACTGTATTAATGCTTACAACCGATCCATAAGCTTCACAATGGAGTCTACCTTCAGCACCGGTCAACTTCCTTTCTTAGATACCCTCATAACAGTATACCCCACCGGTGAGTACACCACGGAATTATACTTTAAACCGATGGCAGCCCCGATCATTCTCCACTTTACGTCCGCCCACCCCATGAGTACCAAGAAGGCCGTTCTCAATTCCCAGATCAAGCGAGCGATGAGGGTGTCATCTGACGACCGAACGAGGGATCGCAGCGTAAAGCGGGTAAAACTTCTGTTTGAGCAGAACGGGTACCCAACAGCCATGTTAGACACGAGCATAAAGAATAACCTTCGCAAGCGTAGTGAACGTAAAACTCGGCGCAACAAAGAAAACGAGATATTCATGCGGCTTCCCTATTTAGACGAAAACGTCGTTAGAAGAGTCAATGGTGTTTTGAGAAGATCTAAAACTAATATCAAAGTAGCCTGGATTAGTGGTCCCACAATAGGAAACAAACTTATCTCTTCCGCCTTCTCTAAACCGCCCTGCCCAGCCGGGACTAAGCACTGTCACACCTGTGAGAGTGGGCTGAAGGGTAAGTGTACTAAGAAAAACATAGTCTATAAAATTACCTGTAGCCTCTGTGAAAGAAACGGACGAACTGAATTTTATATCGGAGAAAGCACCCGCCCTGTACGTTATCGATTCAACGAGCACCTAAGTGACGCTCGCCTGAGAAAACCAGACACCCCACTAGGTGAACATATTGCCGATTCGCACTTTAACGCAAGTAGCACTGAAATCAACTCCGCCTTTACTATTGATATAATCGGTTGGGGACGGGATTCTGCTGAACTAAAAATCACTGAATCCATCAAAATTAGAGACCTAAGGCCCACATTAAACATGATGAAAAGCTCATGGCCCCTCGCTCGTAAACCATAGGTCATAACACACACACACACACACACACACACACTTCTCTCTCATTCACTCACCCCTCACTCACACACTCACTCACTCTCTCACTCACTCACTCTCTCACAAACTTATACACTCACTCACTTATCTCTACCCTTTGTTTCACATGTTTACTCTACCACGCACACGCACACGTACACATGCACCTAACTGACTTGCCCGACTCACGACTGCAGTTGACTGGAATCGAGCTAAGAACAGCGGCAATGTTTTTCAATATGGTTATAATGTCAATGTTTACTGCAACCGGGTGTTGATGATGTATGCGGCTGATGTTGAGATGAGATTTATAGACCTTGTTGTACCTATGATATATTGTGTGCATGTCATGTTGTAGCGTACGTAATGATACATTGTTGTACATTATTTACTTGCCATGTGCAATGTACCACACTATTTGCAACGTATTGCAATACGTTTAAAAAAGTGAGCTGCTATGAGGATGCCTGGAACAATATGATTGTGCTCTAGCTTTTGAAAATCAAAAACATGTTAATTTATTCAAACTTGATGATGGCGTAATGCCGAAAGCTTGTTTTACTGTTTTAGATATTTATTTTGCCTAAAATAAAAACACCTTGACATGCGTGAGATCATTTCAAGCCTCGTTATATTAATAATAATCATGTCATCCATCCTCGCCCACATAAAAAACTAGTAAAATTGGGTTCATTTGCCGACTGGGTGTTAAGGTTTGGGGGAAATTAAAATATGCCACACGGTTTCTACGTGTCTGGGGCACGATAATGTCAGTGGAGCACCATGTTTTGCAAAAAAAAAAGTCCAAAATGACACACACTTGTCACCACGTGACCCCCGATGACTGCGGGTATACCCTCGTGACCCCCGGCTTTGACTGCAGGTGCATTCACGTGACCGACATCGGCATGGGCTACTTGTCGACGATGACGTCTCTGACGTCTCTGACGCTCCGCTGGTGCACGCAGATCAGAGACTTTGGTCTGCACCACCTCTGCTCCATGAGAAACCTGCTGGTGCTCAGTTTGGCAGGTGAGCCGGGCAGCACACAACACTATATATACAGTGAGCCGGGCAGCACACAACACTATACATACAGTGAGCCGGGCAGCACACAACACTACATACAGTGGGACTCTCACTATACACAGTCAGACGGGCGGTACAAAACACTATACAATAAAGTACATAGACAGTGAGGCGGTCAGCAGTCAACACTACATACAATGAGTTGGGTGGCACACAACACTATATACAGTGAGCCGCGCGGCACACAACACTACATACAGTGAGCCGGGCGGCACACATCAGTCAACACTACATACAATGAGCCGGGCGGCACACAGCAGTCAGCACTACATATAATGAGCCGGGCGGCACACATTAATCAACACTACATACAATGAGTTGGGTGGCACACAACACTATATACAGTGAGCCGCGCGGCACACAACACTACATACAGTGAGCCGGGCGGCACACATCAGTCAACACTACATACAATGAGTTGGGTGGCACACAACACTATATACAGTGAGCCGGGCGGCACACAACACTACGTACAGTGAGCCGGGCGGCACACATCAGTCAACACTACATACAATGAGTTGGGTGGCACACAACACTATATACAGTGAGCCGGGCGGCACACAACACTACATACAGTGAGCCGGGCGGCACACAACACTACATACAGTGAGCCGGGCGGCACACATCAGTCAACACTACATACAATGAGTCGGGCGGCACACAACACTATATACAGTAAGCCGGGCGGCACACAGCAGTCAACACTAAATACAATGAGCCGGGCGGCACACATCAGTCAACACTACATACAATGAGCCGGGCGGCACACAGCAGTCAACACTACATACAATGAGCCGGGCGGCACACATCAGTCAACACTACATACAATGAGCCGGGTGGCACACAGCAGTCAGCACTACATATGTACAATGAGCCGGGCGGCACACATTAGTCAACACTACATACAATGAGTTGGGTGGCACACAACACTATATACAGTGAGCCGGGCGGCACACAGCAGTCAGCACTACATACAATGAGCCGGGCGGCACACAGCAGTCAGCACTACATATGTACAATGAGCCGGGCGGCACACAACACTATATACAGTGAGCCGGGCGGCACACAACACTACATACAGTGAGCCGGGCGGCACACAACACTACATACAGTGAGCCGGGCGGCACACAACACTACATACAGTGAGCCGGGCGGCACACATCAGTCAACACTACATACAATGAGTCGGGCGGCACACAACACTATATACAGTGAGCCGGGCGGCACGCAGCAGTCAACACTACATACAATGAGCCGGGCGGCACACATCAGTCAACACTACATACAATGAGCCGGGCGGCAAACAGCAGTCAACACTACATACAATGAGCCGGGCGGCACACATCAGTCAACACTACATACAATGAGCCGGGCGGCACACAGCAGTCAGCACTACATATAATGAGCCGGGCGGCACACATTAATCAACACTACATACAATGAGTTGGGTGGCACACAACACTAAATACAATGAGCCGGGCGGCACACATCAGTCAACACTACATACAATGAGCCGGGCGGCAAACAGCAGTCAACACTACATACAATGAGCCGGGCGGCACACATCAGTCAACACTACATACAATGAGCCGGGCGGCACACAGCAGTCAGCACTACATATAATGAGCCGGGCGGCACACATTAATCAACACTACATACAATGAGTTGGGTGGCACACAACACTATATACAGTGAGCCGGGCGGCACACAGCAGTCAACACTACATACAATGAGCCGGGTGGCACACAGCAGTCAACACTACATACAATGAGCCGGGCGGCAAACAGCAGTCAACACTACATACAATGAGCCGGGCGGCACACATCAGTCAACACTACATACAATGAGCCGGGCGGCACACAGCAGTCAGCACTACATATAATGAGCCGGGCGGCACACATTAATCAACACTACATACAATGAGTTGGGTGGCACACAACACTATATACAGTGAGCCGGGCGGCACACAGCAGTCAGCACTACATACAATGAGCCGGGCGAGAATGTCACTATATTCAGTACACCGGGCGGCACACAACACTTGGTATGTACATGCCTATATAACATGAGATGTGCTGGCACACTGACAGCTTCAAGGGTGATGGCACATATGAATTGCATTTCAATGGTAGTCTGACATGGTAGTCTGACAAAAACCACCCATTAGTTGTGGGCGGTTCGTGTCCGTGCCGTCACCGCTCTGTGCGGGCGCCAGTGACGTGTTGGCTCTGCCGGCAGGCTGTACGCAGCTGTCGCCCAGCGGTCTGTCCAGTCTGGTTCAGCTCCGCCAGCTGGTGGAGCTCGAGCTGACCAACTGCCCCGGCAGCTCGCACGAGCTCAATGACTACCTGAGGGAGAACCTGCCCCACTGCTGGGTCTACGACTGAGCAACTGAGCGCGGCGCTGTGCCGCTGCGTCTGCGGCAGCCACTCGGAGCAGTCAGCGCGCCCGCTTTCGGCGCGGTCCGCAGGCTGGTTGTACAGCCCGCCGGCTGAGCGGCCGATCGATGAGCCCCCCGCCCGCTCAGCGGCTCACACGTGTCATTAGCCGTGTCTATGCGGGAGCGCTCCATTGACCGTCTTACAAGGTGTTACCCATGTGGGTGTATCGTGTGTCAATTGTCATAGACTAAAACTGAGCGTTCCGAGGAGATCCTGTGGCGGCGCCCTGCTGACGGGGCTCTGTGCCTGCCAGACACAGAGGGCCAGGGAGCCGGCGCCCTGCTGACGGGGCTCTGTGACTGCCAGACACAGAGGGCCAGGGAGCCGGCGCCCTGCTGACGGGGCTCTGTGACTGCCAGACACAGAGGGCCAGGGAGCCGGCGCCCTGCTGACGGGGCTCTGTGCCTGCCAGACACAGAGGGCCAGGGAGCCGGCGCCCTGCTGACGGGGCTCTGTGCCTGCCAGACACAGAGGGCCAGGGAGCCGGCGCCCTGCTGACGGGGCTCTGTGCCTGCCAGACACAGAGGGCCAGGGAGCCGGCGCCCTGCTGACGGGGCTCTGTGACTGCCAGACACAGAGGGCCAGGGAGCCGGCGCCCTGCTGACGGGGCTCTGTGACTGCCAGACACAGAGGGCCAGGGAGCCGGCGCCCTGCTGACGGGGCTCTGTGCCTGCCAGACACAGAGGGCCAGGGAGCCAGGGACGGCGGCAGTGGGCCAGGGATGGCGGCAGTGCACAGTGGGGATTTTTACGTTCCAGCGCGACTTTATTCCAAAACCCCTTTTTCGCTTTGGATAGCTTTTTTTTGTATCAGTTGGATTAGGAAATGTCTGAAATTTTCATATTTGGCATTGTTTTGTCTGTGTGTTCACAGAAAAGCGATGAAAAACGTGCCCAAAGTTCACATTTGTACGCAATTCAATGGGCTCAGTAAAAGTATCCAAAAGTAGGCCTCACTTTCATTGGCTGGTCCTGTTTGTTTTATTTGAACGGGATTTTTAAATTGCTTATCTCATATGAAAAGCGCATTGGCATGAGGAAGGGGATGACAAGCAGAAATTAAACCATAACCTAACTAAGGTTACAAAAATGTCATTTTTAAAGAACCCTTAATGCCGCCCCACACTGGACCTCGCATGCGGGTTGCGAGTTTGCGGGTTTTGAGTTTGCTGGCATGATGCTGATTTATAGAGTGATTAGACCGTTCCCTCATGGTAAGTTCATGATTGCAGTGAAGCCGGCACACCTTCAAACAATTACATATAGTCGCAATACCAGCGTAACGAACCAAAATTCGACTCCAACGAAAAACCCGCAAACCTCGCAGAACTCGCAGACCTCGCAGCGAGGAAAATCGAAAGTTGACACAAAATCAACTTTTGGAATGCGATCCAAGGTGGCTCGCAAGCTAAGAACATGCAGACTCGCTTGTTAGATGGTAGTATGGGTCAAACAGCATACATTGTATTATTTAATTTTGAAGAAACCCGAAAACCCAAAAACCCGCAACCCGCATCCGAGTTCCAGTGTGGGGCGGCCATTACAGGCACCATATTAACCCACGCCCCGTAGGGGAGGGGGCCGAAACGGCCCCGCCTGTCCTTTTCCGTGTATATCTCCTAAACGGCTGCAGACATCGCCACCAAACCTTCAGGACCCCTCCGGGCATCAATTTTACACATTGTGACCAAAGGTTTTTCCAGAGGCTATGATAGGTTGGCCACAAATGACGTCAGAATGACGTCATGTTCTGCCATTTTCGACCGAAAAAAGAGCTTCGCGAGTAGAGCTGTCGGGACTACAGCTTTGAAGATGCAAAAACAATATAAAGACATAAAAGGTGTAAAATTCACAGGGCTACAAAACTGCAGTCTCGGATGTTTGAAATTTTTGAATTTTGACCCCAACAATAAAAAAGTAATTGACTACTTTTGATACATCTCAGTGGCCGTCGTGGCACGTGCCAAGTGAGAAGTCAAGGGTGTTCAAGCTGTTTTGCAAAAGTAGTGATTTTGAGAGGCTCATATCTCAGCAGCCGCTTGGGCGATTGTCTTGCGGTAATTTTTTTGTAGGGTAGCTGCATCCCTTGTACCAAAGTTCGGACACTCTTGATCTATGTGAGTGACCCCCACTGCACGTGCAAAATGCAAAAGTAGGGGTGCCAAATTCTTCCCATTTCAATAACTCTGTAATTACTGGGGCGATTTCGCTGAAACTTGGCTTACAGGTAGGCACCCGCCAGACAATGCATTCCCACGTGTTGGGGTTAGGGTGCTACTGCACGTGCGCACGTGCAGGGGGCGTTTCCAGATCTCGAGAACGGCTGAGTTGATCGCGCTCAAATGAGTTGATCGCCCCAACAGTGTACCGTTGGGGACCGTTTAGTAGGGTGCCGTGCAAAAGTCAGTTTAGACCCCGTTTGGGTTTATTCACTGATTTAAATGTTGCATATTTTCTGAAAGACAAATTCATTAGGAAAAGCATGACAAGCGTAAATTTTACAACGGCCTCAGTACACCTCGCCGACCGAGGGGGGGGGGGGGGGTGCCCTCCCGTAGGGTTTTCCGTGATAGTTCCGAATACGCCGGCGATAGAGAGCTGAAACTTCGCATACCTGACTTTTGATTCAAGCCAAAGCTTGCGACCTCAACTGCATTTTCAGGTCAGGTCAGGTCACTGACCTAAGACGATATAAAAGAACCTCTGCAGGGTCCTCAGATGTCGTAACTTCGCAACGCCCTCAGTGCTAGAGCAGCTTTCACTGGGAGATGAAACTAACAGGAGGTGGTATCCTCGAGAGGTCTGAAAACTCGTGCACCTAGATTTTTTTAAAAGGTCACATGAGGTCAGGTCGCTCACGTGACCTCACCATTATAAGTCAATGGAGTAAAATGAAAACTGCTATTTAGGCGCCGGGAACGATCTCAAACCATCTCAAGCACAAGAAATCGTGATTTTATGCACTCCTTGTAGAGTCTGATCACTCTGATGCTTCACTTTTGCATTGGTAACCTTTCCTGACGCCATTATTACGTCACTAGGGTCATAAAAGTTATTAGTCAATAACTCCTGAGTCCTGAGTAACCCTCGCCCTGGCAGGGCATTTTTCATAAAGCGGCCTGGCAGGGTGAGGGGTCGATGCGCCTCCCTCGCGATTGGCTTCTATGACACCAAGAAACACCAAATTTGGTGGGTAGGTGGCCCCTTGGAGTTCTTGCTCCTGTGCAAATTTGGTTGCTCAAGGTCAATATTTTGGAGGGTTTGGGGGAATAAATGTAAAAAATTCGCTAAAACAGGTCAAAAGTTTTTCGTTGATACCCCCCCCCCCCTCCAGACTTTTCGACATATCTTCAGAACCGCTGCGCCGATCGTCACCAAACTTTCAGTATCTTCCCCAACAGCAATTTTACCCATTGTGACCAAAAACTTTTCCAAAGGCTATGATAGGTTGGCCGAAAATGACGTCAGAGTGACGTATGTTCTGCCGTTTTCGACAAAAAAAAAAAAGGTTTCACGGGAAGAGCTGTCAGGTCTATAGCTTTGAAGATACAGAAACCGTTTGAAAATAAAAGGTGTAGAATTACCAGGGCTACAAAACTGCCATCTCATAATTTTGAATTTTTTGAATTTATACCCCAAAAAAATTTGAATGCAATTGCCAAAAAATCCAAAAAGCTTTTCGATTTTCGAAAAAAACGGAATACATGAGACAGCCCTTACCGACTTCCATTACCATACACAATTTAAGATTGATGCTTTTTTTGGCCAAGTTCTAGGGAAAAACTGTTCAAAATTGATGACGTCATATTTCTAAACTCATTTTTTTAGCAATTCTAGACCACTTAGCGCAAAATAAAAACCACCATTAGTTTCGCCGTGACGAGTTGCATCGAATCAAAAATCCATTTTATGCAAAAGTATCAACTTTGAATTTTGACCTTTTTTGACCTGACAATTGACATTGACCTCACCTCCACCAGGAATTGACCTAAACCGTTTCTGATGGTCTTATAACCAACACCATTGAGTTTGAAATGAAAAATTGGCCATAAAACATGCATCACACAGCCCTAGTAAAATTTGGTTCATGTGCTGACCCTTGGTGACCTGACTTGTGACCTGACCTGGTATTATCAGTGACCTCTAATAGCAACATATGTACTAGGTAACTGATACACTATCGCTGATTTTCGATAAAATGAGTTTTACTCGATGTTACAGCGCATTTCCTGGAAGACCCGTGACCGGCAAAATATTTTATCTTTGACCTGACCTGTGACGACATCGGTGACACCGAGGTCAATGAAATTGGAATCCCCTAACTTAAGCATGACTTAACCCGGCAGGCGTTGGGCTTCCCGGCCACCTTCCGCGCGGTGGGGGGAGGACATTCCCCCCCTGTATCTCCGAAACTACTGGACGGATCCGTAAAATTCAAACGGCGTTCGATAGCCCTGCCAAATTTGTCGAAGGAAACCAAAGTTCATTGACCTTGAGGTCACCAATGACGTCACAGGTCAGGTCATATAATAAAATGTTTCACCGTTCACGGGCCTTCTAGGGAATGCACTATAACAGCGAGTAAAACGCATTTTGTCCAAAATCAGAGATAGGGCGTCAGTTGCCTAGTACATATGATGCTATTAGAGGTCACTGATAATACCAGGTCAGGTCACAGGTCAGGTCACCAAAGGTCAGCTTATGAACCCAACTTTACTAAGGTTGTGCGATGCATGTTTTATGGCCAATTTTTCATTTCCAACTCAATGGTGTTGGTTACAAGACCATCAGGTACGCTTTAGGTCACTTTCTAGTGGCGCTCAGGTCAAGGTCAGGTCAAAAAGGTCAAATTTCAAAGTTGATAGTTTTGCATAAAATGTATATTGATTCAATGCAGCTCGTCACGGGGAGTCTAATGGTGGTCTTTGTTTTGCGCTACGAGGTCTAGAATTGCTAAAAATTGAGTTTGAAAATTTGTCGTCATCAATTTTGAACAGTTTTTCGCTATACCTTGGTAAAAAGAGGTATCGATCTCAAATGTGGTATGTGGATAGAAAGCGATAGGGACTATAACATATATTCCGGTTTTTCGAAGTTCAAAAACTATAGATTTTTTGTTGTTATATTCAAAAGTCTATTTTTTTCTTGGCGCTCAAATCCAAAAATTCTAAAAATCCGAAATAGCAGTTTTGTAGCCCTCTTAATTCTACACCTTTTACGTCCGAAACATTTTTCTGTATCTCTAAAGCTGTAGGCCTGATAGCTCTTCCCGCGAAACCTTTTTTTTTTGGGTCGAAAATGGCAGAAATGACGTCACTCCGACGTCATTAGCGGCCAACCTATCATAGCCTTTGGAAAAAAGTTTTGGTCATAATGTGCAATAGCTATTGACGGGAGGGTACTGAAAGTTTGGTGACGATCGGCGCAGCGGATCTGGAGATATATCCAAAAAACTAGAGGGGGAAAATGCCCCCCACCGCCTGGAAGGTTAAGTAAAACTTAACTCGCGCCCGGCTGGGGGTCTTGGATTTCCACGCTCTGCTGGGAGGGGGGTGTTTGAACACCCCCCTTTCTAACTCAGCTCCTTGGCCACGTAGCGATACGCGGAAAGGCGGCGTTCGAAAGAGCGTCAAAAAAGACGTGCTAGATCGGAAATATCCCCACTGTGCAGTGGGCTGGGAGCGGCGCCAGTGGGCCGGAGACGGCGCCAGTGGACTGGGGGCGGCGCCAGTGGACCGGGGACGGCGCCAGTGGGCTTGGGGACGGCGCCAGTCACACAGGGCCGGGGACGGCGCCAGTGGACCGGGGACGGCGCCAGTGGGCTGGGGACGGCGCCAGTGGGCTGGGGACGGCGCCAGTGGGCTGGGGACGGCGCCAGTGGGCTGGGGACGGCGCCAGTGGGCTTGGGGACGGCGCCAGTCACACAGGGCCGGGGACGGCGCCAGTGGACCGGGGACGGCGCCAGTGGGCTGGGGACGGCGCCAGTGGGCTGGGGACGGCGCCAGTGGACCGGGGACGGCGCCAGTGGGCTTGGGGGCGGCGCCAGTCACACAGGGCCGGGGACGGCGCCAGTGGACCGGGGACGGCGCCAGTGGGCTGGGGGCGGCGCCAGTGGGCTGGGGACGGCGCCAGTGGGCTGGGGACGGCGCCAGTGGACCGGGGACGGCGCCAGTGGGCTTGGGGACGGCGCCAGTCACACAGGGCCGGGGACGGCGCCAGTGGACCGGGGACGGCGCCAGTGGACTGGGGACGGCGCCCGCAGCTGCTCGGACAGCCACCGCAACCCATAGAGATCTTATTAATTATTGACGACGTGGGAAACCGAAGATGGACGGCGCCGCCACCGTCAGTCCAGTCTGATGGTGTGGCACGAGCCACCGCCACGGCAGCGGCGTCCGCCACGGCACGCGGGCAGCGCTCCGAGTGGTCGGCCGTACAGCGCGGCCCGGCTGAGGGGGACACGGCTCCCACATGCTGCGTCCAGACACTGCTGGAATACGGGCCGCCAAACAGGGGTGCTATGTGCGCCACTAGTTTCCATCACTGACGACTGATGACGTATGATGACTGGGATGTCGAATGCATGTAAGACGCGTGAGTCACTCCAACATCACAGACATTTGACCGAGCTGCGAACCGCTGAACGACTGCGCCATAACCGCAGGTCGTTTGAAATAGACAAACACTATTCGTTATAATTGTGTTTTTCTATTGAAAAACAACCGGAGAAGTTCTGGGTTGGGACTTGGGAGGGGGGGGGGGGGGGGTTAAGCATAGTTGGGGCATTCCACGTCAAATCGGACAAAAATCGGCTGATTTGCACTTTACCATCAGCGATTTCATTATAGATTTGTCAGCGCATTGCTGTTTGGCTACGGACATTGCATTGATGTTTTTTGCACATTCTGACCACAGGTCTTCTGAATATACAGGGTGTCTCAAAAGTTCGTTGACACATTTCCCATGCCAATAAAGCATTTAAGAACCGGCCAAAAGTCTAACGTTTTGGTGTCTGTGTGTACACTAGACAAATATGCATGCTTTGACAACTGATTCGGAAGGTTGGAAACCAAACCTTTTGCTGTATCTCCAAAAACATTTACCCATACCGATTTTCGTCGCTCCGTCAGCTGCCGGAGGCTGATATAAGGTTACCAGCTTTCAAGCTCTTGTAGGGGAATCCCCTGCAGTTAATGCGTCGCATTTAGGTTTGACGAGCTCCCCGGCAACATCCGCTTCTCTCTGAAAGCCGACAGCTCATGGCACCGGCCCATACCTCCCGGGCCATGGCCCATACCTCCCGGTGTATTTTGATGGATCGAAAGAGCACATTATTTATTGAAAGTTATCTCGAGACAAAAGAGTTGATCCCAGATGCTCAATATCAGGCACACTTTGCAGGCGAAAGGCAATTTCACGTGCACAGAGTGAAAAACCGGGTCTAGCCACTGCCCACTGCACTGTGATGCAAATGGGGTTCACGGGTGGCCATAAATACCCAAAAGTCAAGTTTACCAAATCGAGTTAATTGCGATATGGCCGAGTAGACAAAGGTTTGGGGCATCTGAAATCACATGGTTTTTATGTTTTTGTCAAAACCGGCCTCGTGTATAATCGTCAGAAGTGACATTTTCTAGGTCGTAAAATGACGGTCAGACACTCGCAAGTTCAAACGCCGCTGGTTTGCGTTCATTTCGTACAAATTGAAAAAATTATGCATGAGAATGATCCCCAAAGCCTTCTGCTTCTAATGCCGGGTCACAAAAAGCCGTATCTCATTCGCTTTGGCGGTAATCTGACTATTTATCATCATGTTGCAATCGCAGTTTTTTACTAAGAAAAAAATGCTTTCGTTTCACCTACAGCACTTAACACAGTGTGTGCCCGTTAGTCCACCATACCATAGCCTTCCCTAATCATTTCTGAGTCACATCGTGAAAGAATTAAGGTGCTAGCACAGGGCTGACCGGCGCTACAGAGGTTTTTGTCTGGGCGGTCGGGTGCCGCAGTGGGCGCGCAGTGGGCGGGTGGGTGCCGCCGCGCGGCGTCGCGCGCGTCCGGGCGGCGCGGCGCGGCGGCGCGGCCGCCCGGGCCGCCCGCTGCGCCGCGGCACCCGACTGCGCCGGACGAAAACTGCTGTAGCGCCGGTCAGCCCTGTGCTAGCGCCTTAATTCTTTCACTATGCGACTCAGAAATGATTAGGGAATGCTATGATATGGTGCACTAGCGGGCACACACTGTGTGAAGTGCTGTAGGTGAATTGAAAGCAAATATTTTTGGTAAAAGACTGCGGTTGCAACATGATTACAAATAGTTAGCTCACCGCCAAACCAAAATAGATACGGCTTTTTATGACGTGGCATTAGAAGCAGCAGGTTTCGGGGAT
Source organism: Amphibalanus amphitrite (assembly GCF_019059575.1). Classification (NCBI taxonomy): domain Eukaryota; kingdom Metazoa; phylum Arthropoda; class Thecostraca; order Balanomorpha; family Balanidae; genus Amphibalanus; species Amphibalanus amphitrite. Next base: position 72,416 of record NW_024883441.1, on the reverse strand, counting down.
CATTTTCATGTATAATTTTTGCAGTTTGTATGACATGAACGCACGCTAGCGGCATTTGAATTTCAAGTACCTGACAGTCATTTTACGACATCGAAAATGTCTCGACTTCTGACAATCATATACACGAGGCCGGTTTTGTCAAAAACATTAAAATCATACTTTTTCAGACACCCCAAACATTTGCCTGACTCACCATATTACGATTTATTCGATTAAAGGTAGTGTGCCACCTTTGAAAGATTTCCCATTTTATTTTTCCTAGGATAAGAAGCTTCTGTTTTTACCTAATATCGCAAAAAAAAAATAAAAAATGGGCCTGGAATAGTGCCTTTTTCGCCTAAAAGTTTATCGGTTTTTAGATATGTATAACAACTGTAGTGGGCTCACCTGCAAACAGGCGTCGGCAACAATCGCGAATGCGGCGCACTTGTGACAATAAGCAAAGGTCATTATAGTGTTACGACCATACGACGTACGGGAATGAGTTATCAGCTGTCTAATCGTAGACAACACAATGTCGAGCCTTAAACTGTAAGCCCGTATTGGTATTGTTTCTTTTATTTGGCTGTCGAACATTATTTATGGTTTGAAATATGATTTTATGTAAAATAATTGATATGAAAAAGCCGTCTCATAAGTTATGACCCCATTTCACCACACGCAAGTGGCAGAAATGACAATGATCAGCTAACACATTTTTCTTGGCCGAAGTCAGAGCGCGCGGCCCGACGCACCACCACCGCACCACAAAGTATGAGCAGAAGCCGCGCCCAAAGCCAGGGCCCCGGTAACGTGAGGTAGCCGAGTCGGGGCAGCGTGCGCTGACCCAAGCCGGGGCCGCAGCTTTGGGCGCGGTCTACCGCATCCCCGCGGGCAGCCCCGGGCTATCACATGACACCGGGAGGACGCGCGGCTCCGGCTTGGGTCAGCGCACGCTGCCCTGACTCGGCTACCTCACGTTACCGGGGCCCTGGCTTTGGGCGTGGTCTACCGCACCACCTAACAGGCGTGTTCGAAACCGCAGGAGCTGATGATGAACGGGTTTATCGAAACTTGATTGGATGAGCATATCGGTAATAGCGATTTCAGTGTGTGTATTTATTGTTCATAGTGGTGTGAAATGTGGTTGGGGTACGACCGACAACCCGTCGGGGCGAATTTCGCACTGGGGTACTCAAAATTTGAAGAATTTAAGACGTTTCCATGAGTTTTGAAGGTATGGATAACTTCTAAAAATCCGGTTCTCCTTATCTGGGCCATTAACTCCATACGGTCCAGGAAAGCTGGCACACTACCTTTAAGTGAACTTGAATATTGGGCCTGTTTCGTATTTATGGCCACTCGTGAACCCCATTTGCATCGCTGTGCACTGGAAGAAAATTGCCTTTTTACAAAACCGGCCCATACCTCCCGGGTTTCCCCTACACCTGTTTTTACATCTTTTCCGCCCATGTTGTGAAAAGTTCAGACCCGGGTCGTTTAAGGTCAGGTCACCAGGTCACGTCAAAAGACCTTACCTCAGGAAAAGTTAAAAGGCTGGCTGTAGATACACTGACAGAACGGTCGCTTTGAAACTTTCAGCGAGTGATAAGAGTAACAATAGGTAGGGTGAAGTCGTTTAAGAGTACGCACTTAGTGGATTTTTTGCTCTCATTTGTTAAATATTTGAAAGAAAGAAATCGCAAATATAGAATATCAAAGTTCATTGAATTCGCCATCAACCCATGAGGCAACGATCCTTCATCGTAAATGGAAGTGGTCTAAAACTGACGTTTTCTGAACCGCTGCTGTTGCGTACTCTTACCACATGGGGTGTCGTAAGAGTACGCACACCATGCGGGTGGAGTACGCAAGCATATAAACACACACCTATAGGCAGCTTTTACTGTCCAAATGCCTAACATCAACTTCAGAAGACATTTAATTTAATTCTAGTATCAAAAAAGAAAAACATAAAATAAATTTTGCATATCTATAAATCAAGAAATCATCAAGTAATGTGACTCTAAAAATGTACAATCAAAAGGGAAAATAAATCGTTTTTAGGAGAATTTCGGGTACGCATCTGCCTCACAGTGCTCCATTGATGACATACCTACAAAACAAACGTCATTGAGCGATATATCAATAATTTGATATTTCTGTATATTCGATATAATGTATAATTCTGCGTACTCTTACCCTCATGAACAGTGCGTACTCTTACCCTCCATGCAATTCGCGCACAAAACAACCCCGAAACATTGTGCAAAACTTCACAAACAGAATATTGCACTGCACAGTATTTCCCCAGAAAACCTCTCAAGTTTCCCACAGTAATCACAAAAATGTACCTTATCTCAACTGCCAAGTATCAAAATTATTGTACCATACCATAATAATATCATAACGCTCCAAAATAATATTCATCGCCTTAAACTCAACAGCGTCGCCGCACAACGCCCACGTTCCGTAGGTGACAAACACGCACTGGCGGCTTCATGTCACTTCATGAACTCGACAAACCCGCGTTGCTAGGCAGCCGAAACAGCTGATGCGTACTCTTATCGCCCGCGTCCTCTTACCCGCCCTTACCCTATGTGTAAAATGCATATCTCGGAATTTTGATATCTGTGACCTAAGGTCAGGTCAATTTTTCGACCTCTCCATTGTACCTAAGTCAATGGCAGAAAATTCAAATGCGCCTATTTTGGACGAATGTCGTTTTAAACACTCTCAAACATCGGTTTATAGGTAAACATGACACACTGAATCGCAAAATTGCATCTGTGACTCCCTGTATACCCCTGAGGTCATCCCAGGTCATGAAAGGTCAACAGCAGTTTTTTTTTACTATAACTTTTGATAAAGACGTGCTAGAGTGGTGAAAACACGTCATAAGTGTTCAGCTTCACGATACAGGTCGACTGATATGTAGCACGACCCTTTCCGGTCAGGTCATGACCTTGATTTCAAAATTACCTTTAAGGTCATTTTATAGTTTATTCAATGCGTCTCGACGAAAGGAACACGATACCGATAAAAGCAATGTCGTAGCCCTCTTGATTCAAAAGTTATTCACGAAAAAAAAAACATTTTTTTTTCGTAAAAACTGCGATTTTTTAGATGTTGCCGAGGCTGAACCATTGACTGGGATTTTTTAGCTGTTGCCGAGGCTGAACTATTGACTGGAGGTAAAATCTGAGAACAATACTCAGAAAGGCCTGTGAAAGAGCTATCGCATGCGCTTTCCGCGGGGCTGTAGCTCTATTGGTTCCCGAGTTATGCGTCGGGTGTTTCGAAAATTGTTGAAATAGACAAAATTTGACCTTTGATGACCTCTGGTAACCTGAGCTTTGACCTGACCTAAAAATGACCGAAGTATTCCCGTCATTACTTATGACGCTCTTTCGAATGCCGCTTACTGCGTGTCGCTATATGGCCCAGGAGCCGAATTAGAGGGGGGGGGGTCGTGAAAACGCCCCCGCCCAGCACGACACGGAAAAATTAGACCCCAGCACGGCGCGGGTTAACACTAACCTGAATCAAATGCATTTCAACATTTCAACGTAATTACCTCCTATGCTCTGTTGGCTTCACGGAGCTTCAAAGGTTTCAACGAGAAGTGAACGAACAAAATAACTAGCAGCAATACATTTATTGAGCTCTACATCGACATACGTGAGCCTTAACCCGACATATTCTAGTACCGTCTTGAAGGCTTAATACGTTCACTCATATACTTTTCCAACCCGTCCGCAATGAGGAAACGCCCTTATAGCGAAATAAAAAGGCAATAAACATGACAAAATCATTTTCAAGTAAAAAAAAGCTAAGCGAGTAGACCAGTTTCAAAGTTGACGCGGCACTACTGTAGGGGAAGGTGGGGTAAGACGGACCAGCTAAGGTTTGAGGCCGCATATCTTGCTACACTGCTCTCGTAATTCATATTATTTATAGTCTTCGGAATGCTCAATCCTTCCTCTGTTGATATGTGTAAAGACTAAATTTCAAATTAAAGACATCTAGGTGGTGGATGCTCTTAAAGAGGGACATGTCAAAAACTCAGACAAGAAAAAACGTGGGGTAAGAAGGACCACCCAGCAGTGCCTGCTATCCGTTCATGTGTGTTACACTTCTGCTCTGTACTCTTGTAAGAAAAAGTAACCAGAATGGTAAAATAACAAAATGAGCCTTTATTCTTTACTCATGTGTGATGGAAGTGCAGCTGAAAGCTGGGAACATGTGTGTTGATTGTCGTTTGGCATGAATGCATGCTAACTGAGCACTTTCATGCATGGCTCACATGCAACAAAGACTCCTTCCTGAAAAATTAGCTTACTTAAACTTGTGTCAATGTTTTGCAAAAAAAACTTTCCATATGCAGGGTACAATGGACCACCACAGGGTAAGATGGATCACAGTGGTCCGTCTTGCCCCAAATCTAAATTCTGTCATTATCATGACGTATATGTCAAATAGCCCAACATTGCAAAACCTTGCCTTTCCTAAAGTGTGATTATAACTATGTTTATAACTTTGTTCTTCACAGTAAAGTGCAAAATAGAAACTAATCATGCAAGAAAGGCGCCGTAATTGAATCACCCGTAGACCTCTTATATTAGATCGGTTTGACGAAAAACAACATTTTTCTCAATAACTCAAAAGCTATGCGTCCTAGCAGCATGAGCTCAAGGTGGCCATTGTTACGAAGGAAAACAAACATAGTGAGTGCATAAAGCAGTAGATACCAGCAGCGGTTTAGCCGGGAGGGCTGGTGGTCCGTCTTGCCCCGCTGGGCCGTCTTACCCCACCTTCCCCTATGTCCAGGACGGGACAGGATAGCAGTATCAAGAAACAATAGACACTGGCGGGTATACCTATGTACCTAAAATTTTGAGTTTATCCCATTATATAAGCGGTCCCCGGACCGCGCGATTACACTGGGCCCTGGGTAACAAACACAGCACGCGTTGGCCACGCTCGGTCAGCTGCGGCCCGCCCGGCGCTGCACCTGCCCTGCTGCGGGCCGCCCGGCCGTGACGGCGTGCCCTCCGACCCGCGCCGGGCCGCCGGCTGCAGGGACGCCGCGGCTCCGACCGCCGGGCCGCCGGCTGCAGGGACGCCGCGGCTCCTACCGGCCGGGCCGCCAGCTGCAGGGACGCCGCGGCTCCTACCGCCGGGCCGCCGGCTGCAGGGACGCCGCGGCTCCGACCGGCCGCCGGTGCCATCGTAGAACGGCTCACCACCGCCGGCAGCACTGCGCTCAGCAGCCATCGTTAGCCGGCACGGCGGTAGGGCGAGCTGCAGGCAGCGCCGGCCAGTGTTGGCGTCAGTCGGCGCCGGCCACCTCCGTCAGCGGCCCCGACAGGTAGCCGCCGAGCGCCTCGGCTTTGGCCCGCAGCATGCCCAGCGGCACGGTGCGCGCGCCGAACACGCACAGTAGCAGAGACGTCACCGGACAGACGCACATGCGGCCCTCCTGCCGGGACAGCGGACAGCGGGACATTGTCAGCGGTACAGCGGGACTGCGGAACAGCGGGACTGCAGAACAGCGACAGCGGGACAGTGACAGCGGTACAGCGGGACTGCGGGACAGTGACAGCGGGACTGTGTCAGCGGTACAGCGACAACGGGCCATTGCCAAAGACCGCGAAAGACCGAGACAGCGATTTTCTACCTGGATAAGTCGACCACAAATCCCATTAAGCACTCGTTATGTTACCTATATACAATCTCCGAAGCGACCTAGCACAAAATCTCACAATTTTCTCAGAGCGGCATGCGACATAAAAGCGAAAACAGCAACGGAAGGGTGAATATTAGAGACATGGACCTTTCCAATACAGTAGAATCCGCTTAATAAATCCGCCTTGGTGACACGACATTTTGGATTTATTGACCCGCGCCGGGCCGGTGCTTCGAGACTTCCGTGCCGGGCCGGGGGTCTGTATCTGAACCCCTCCCCCTTCTAACTCGGCTCCTGGGCCACATAGCGACACGCGGTAAGCGGTAATCGAAAGACCGTCCAAAATAAGACCAAAACACTCGGACATTTTTTGGGTCAGGTCAAATGTCAGGTCACCAGAGGTCACCAAAGGTAAAATGTTGGCTATTTCGACATTTTGGAAACTGGGGCATTCCACGATAGATCGTAAGTACCAGACCCGTCACCCTCATCTCTCAGATTTTAATGAAAATCGGTTCTAGGGGTAATCATAGGCCCCAAACACGCCTGGCAAAATATCAGACTTCTCAGATCAAAACTTTTTTAGTTATATTGCATTACATTTTGTTAACTTCGGTTTGTAACGGTGAGTTTGATGGCCTATAACTCAAGAACGGGTTAAGCAACCAACAAACGGTAAACAACACTTAGCTTGCGATGAATCAAAAATTAATATTACTTTTAAAAATTCCAAAGACAAATTTTCATTGTTGAACAAAAACCTTAATCTTTTTTCATTTGCCTCTAATGACTTTTGGTACCAAAATTTTCACATTTTTATTTATTCAATATAAACTTCATGCCATTACAAATCGACATGCAAAAAATTAGAAAGGTGTTCTTTTTATAAGTTCCACATTTTCCCCAAACAAAATGGGTTTCGGAGGGGTTGATACGACCCCAGCACGCCGTTTCGCTTCTAATAGAGCTAGAACCTCGCGGAAAAAACGAGCGTGTATGCCGTTACAAGTCGCAGCGATTGATACCCAATTTTAAGGTCTCAGGTTAACCGGTAGCGTCTGAGGTCAGGTCAAGTGACTGAAGTTAAGGGTTCGGTTTTTAGTAAATAACTTCGCAAGTAATGGCCGCAGAGCCGCGATTTTGGCATCATTGTGTTCGCCTAGCTCAGGTGCGTCGAATGGTATACTTTTTGTTAGGGTGAGATCAACCTAAGTAGTTGACCTCGGGTCAAGGTCAGGTCAGAGCCCCTCAGGTCACGAAGCTGGGCAAATGGTATCATATGGCATATCACATTCGATTCGGAAGGTCTTCCCGAGCCCATTGATGGCTTTCCCGACTCACTAGCTCATTTGATCGGGAGTTATTGACGAAAAACTCGTACGACCCTAATAACGTCATAATTGACGTCACGCGAGGTTAACAATGCGAAAGTAAAGCATTGGACTTCGCAAGGAGTGCTTGAAATCACGATAAGATGTACGTGAGATAATTTTAGATCATTCTCGGCGCCAAAATAACAATTTTTTATATTTCCCCATTGACTTATAACAGTGATGTCACGTCACCGACCTGACCTCATGTGACCTTAAAAAAATTCCAGATATGCAAGTTGTGAGACCTCTTGAGGACACCATGTATGCGTCCTGTAACTTTCATCTCAGACAGCTATGGTCATTGGCGTCCAAAACAATGTCAGAACCAAACAGCCTTTTTCACTCTCGCGCTTACGGGAAAGAGGGTTGGATGAGCCCTCTTTTCATTTTTTTTTTCAGATGACTCAGACTTCAATTGAAATTTCAGTAACCCGTGATGTCACTAGGCAGCTTTACCACGCCATTTGTAAGCTCCCCTCCCGAAATCACTATTCGAAACCGTTATCGTGACGTAAAATAAATGCATTTATAGAAAAAAACACATTCCTAATTTTTTGCATACTTCTTAACAATGACCCAAATATTTTTTTAAAAGAAATAATAATTCAAAAAAAATGGTCACAAAGTCCAAAAAATACAAATGAAAGAAAACTCGATATGTTATATGTCAGAAATAACGTATTTTTCGAAATTTCAGAAATACATATTAATCTCTGTTTCATTGCAAGTTCAATGTTATATAACATTTGGCATTTGAATAATCCGTCTCAGAGTTACAGGCCGCCAAACTTAGCGCTGCAAAGCAAGATCCAAAAAAGATGTTAGGGGAGAGTGGTGCAGGAGGCCCCCCCCTTAAGCTCAGTTGCTATTTTTAGACAACTGATAATATTTAAGAGCTAACGTGTGCATGCGCTGTGAGCATGCATCATTTTCCCATACATATTTGCATTCAAAATGAATCTAGGGGGTACACAAACCGTAAACTTTAACATTTTGGAAAAAGTTGCAAAAGGGCCTCTTACACTATGGGTATGGTAAGACGCCCCCCCCCCTCGGGCGTTTAACAAGGCAAGTCGACTTGTAAAAGACGTTTTGCGAACACAGCTGCAAGGCCTTTTATTTCGAAAAGCTAAGCAAATACGGTGTTATCGAAACCAATAACACTTCCAAAGCGCTCGAACAATGCGAAAACTAGCACAACCAAACGCTGATGACCAACGAAAATTGTACCTATTACCTCTAGAAAAAGAAACAGAAAAAAAGAAACAAGAACAAACTCCTTGAAAAAAGAATGCCACGCCTGCCGCAGGTGCAGGCGTTTTAGCATCGGGGGCGTTTTTTATCGGGGGGGCGTTTTATAATCCTCGAAGGGAGGGCCTCTTAAAAAAATGCAGTGTTTTAACGTCACAATATTTATGGTTTATGAGACATTTGCAGCGCACCAGAACATGGTCTATTCTGAAGCTAACATGTGACAATTTCGATGAGATAAGATTGCATTTGATAGTCATTGTTTTTTCAGATATATAAGGGTGATAAAGATGCATATATCTAGCAAGTAAAGGGGCAAAAACAGAAACAGGCTTACCGAAAGTCGCTGCGACGCACCTGATACCTCAGGTTTCGTGAGTTGTTGTTTCAAGAGGGCTTCTGCTTTACAAGAACATTAAAAAGTAAATAACATTATTGGTTTGGTAAAAAAAGCGATGGGGCCTCTTACCGACCCTGGGCGTCTTACACGGATCTCCCCTATACATCATAACTCAAAAAATACTTATCTGATAAGCGTGAAACTGTTAAAGAGGATGATTCAGAGCCCCTGATTACCCCTGAGACCAATTCTCGTCAAATTCCGAGAGATGAGGGTGTCAAATTGGAAAAAAGTGGTACGATCTATCGTGGAATGCCCCAACTGCCAACGGCTAACTCGGGAACCGATGGAGCTACAGCGCCGCGGAAAAGCGCATTCGATAGCTCTTTTAACGCTCTTTCGCCATCACGTCCTCAGATTTGACCTCAGGTCAACAGTTATGCCTCCAGAGGGCAAAAACTCTAAAAATAGCCGTTTTTACGAGAAGCGTTTTTTTCGGCAATAACTGTTGACTCAAAAGAGCCACGACATTACTTTTGCCAGCATCGCGTTCCTCTCGTCGAGACGCTTCGAATGAACTGGAATTTGACCTTGATAGGTCAACTTGAAAATTTAACCTCAGGTCAAGGTCATGACCATTGACCTGACCGTAAAAGGTCATGTTGCATATATGCAACATGCATATATGCAACATATATGTATGATATGAACATATATGCATGATATATCAGTGTGGATCGACTGATAGGGTAGTGAGCCTAAAATGAGTATAGTTTTACATTATCAGTTAAATATATTCAAAACTAGAAAGGGTGTGAATAATGGCTATATGGGACATTGACATTACGTGTTCTGACTACGACGTCCTATGTGGCACAACGGTGTCAGACGAGCGGTTGTTCTGTAATAATTGCATCTTCTGACCAATGTCGGCTATACTCATTTTTTGCTCCTTCGCAAAAAATGAGTACAGTTGTTTCAACGCTCTATTGTGCCTAATCTGCTGGATTTGCGAAGATGAAATTCGCCTGGAACGTGGATATGAAATCGGTGTTGCTAACAATATAAGCATTGAAATGTAAAAAAAAATCAAGAAATTGTATTACCGGTCGTTTCAATTTATTAAGACACATAGATGACTTGAGCAGACAACAACAAACACAACCGACAATGGCCACAACACCAACCACGGTCACAGTGGCGTGGCGAATGGGCACCGCCACATTTCCAAAAGCCTGCGTGAGCTTTACCCCCTCTACTTCGATCGAGTCGTCAGTTTGGTCACTTTTCGCTTCGCGGATGGCTTCTCGATCTTGTGCGACGAAGACCGCTTCTTTCCCTTCTCTTCGCGTTTCTTGGAGAGTTTCCTGTCCTGCTGTGACGACGGAGACTTCTTCCCTTTCTCTGCGCGCTGAAGCGAAGCGAATATCGCAGCTTGAGACAGAACAAGGGATAAAAAGAGATCAATTTGATATTTTGAGCGCTTTCCAAAAGCACTATCAAAGAAAATTTCGTGGTAACGATGGCCCGGCTACTGATGAAAACTTTGAAGGGTACCTATCTGGGCTCATGATTAAGCAAATTTCTAGCGAGGACAAATTGAATCTTGCGGAGCCAATAAGCATAGAGGAAATTGAGAAGACTTTAATTAACATGAAAAACGGTACATCACCTGGTAGTGACGGCTTCCCGGTAGAATTTTACAAATTCTTTTGGAAGGAGTTGAAGTGCTTTTTCAAAGCTATGTGCGATGATTGTTGGAAGAAAGGGACACTCCCGCACACTATGAAAGAGGGCATTATTGTACTTATCCCAAAGCCAAATAAACCGCGAGATCAGATTAAATCTTATAGGCCAATCACTTTACTCAATGTATGCTACAAGCTGATCTCAGGATCAATAGCGAATAGGCTCAAAGGAGTTTTGAATAAACTGATCGGAGCACATCAAACAGGCTTTTTGAAGAAAAGGTTCATAGGAGATAACATTAGAATGATCTATGACACCATACAAACGATGAATGATGAGAAACTTAGCGGAATACTCATCAGTTTAGACATTGAGGCAGCTTTTGATTCTGTGAATTGGAGTTTTCTCCGGGAGGTAATGAAAAAACAAGACATTCCCGCTAATATAATACGTTGGTTCAATGCTTTGTACGTTGGATCAACAGCACGAGTGGCTTACAATGGGCATCTTTCTGGCGAAATTAAACTAAGCAGATCGTGTAGACAGGGCGATGCCTTGAGCTGCTATCTATTTCTTTTGGTGATGGAAATTTTGGCGAACAAGATCATTCAGAATCGTGAGATCAAAGGCGTGAAACTAGGTAACAGAGAGCACAAAATATCAATGTACGCCGATGATACTGTGTGTTTATTACACCCTGATGAAAATAGCTTAAGAGCACTGTTTCAAGAGCTTGGTTGGTTTGCCAAGTACTCTGGACTTCGCCCAAACCTAGAGAAGACTAAAGCAATGTGGATTGGCGAAGTGTTCAGAAATAAGGAATACCTAGAAAGGAAAGTTTCATTAGATTGGTGTCAATCAGTTAAAATTCTAGGAGTAACATTCGAAAATGATCTCTGCAAGGTTATAAAGGCATATGATGACAAAATCAATGACGTCGCAAGAGAAATAGGAAGATGGAAATACCGCAATATTTCGTTACAAGGTAGGGTTACAATTATAAAAACTCTCCTGCTTTCAAAAGTCAGTTATCTGTTTCTGTCAATTCCCAGACCTACAACAGCTGTGCTGAAGAGTCTTAAGAAAATGCTATTTGGCTTTCTGTGGAATGGAAAGAATGATAAGATAAACCGGTTAACAACGGTCAAAAGTACTTTGAAGGGGGGTGTTGGCATGGTTGACCTGGACTCTTATATATCGGCATTACAGATTAGCTGGATTAAGAGAGCAATAATAAATCCCAATGTTTGGGGCGAAATTGTAGAAAAAGAAATGCGAAAAATAGGATTTACCTGGGGTATAGGAGCAGAAGCGATTAGGAAGAAAACAAATGGACTTCGAAATCAGTTCTGGAAAGAAGTAATGCTGGCTCTAGCAGATCTCCGAGATAGTTACCGAATGGAAGATGATGACATTACTCGAAGTAATATCTTCTTTTCCGACTTCACAAAGTTTAAGTGCACTTGGGTTAGGAGATGGTACGAAAGTGGCATAAGGACTTTAAATGATCTTTTGAAGTCTAACAGCATGTTGATGACTTTTGATGAGTTTAACCAGACTTATCGTGTAGGGGCAAATTTTCTTGATTTTTCTGCTTTAATTAGTAGTCTTCCCAATCATTGGGTCACATCACAGGACAGGCACAAGGTGGAACAGCCAATTGTTGATCCGGTCATTGGCTTTATTTTAAGCCCAGAAACTCGAGTCATTAATGCGTACAATGTCCTAGTAAGAAAGAAAACTGAATGCCAAAACAACAAATGGGAGGCGAAATGGGAAAGCGAGTTCCCTGCCTTAAATTGGAGTGAAATTTATTTAACATTAAAAGAAACCCCAATGCAGTACAGAAGTACGAAATATAAAATAATTACTCGTATACTAGCGACAAACAGCTTGTTAAAAATGATGAACATCAGGAACTCAGATGAATGTGAATATTGTGGGCAACTAGATGACATTCAACACAGAGTCTGGTTCTGTCCGAGAGCCAAAGGCCTATGGACTGAGTTGAAAGCGTGGTTTAGAGGCAAGCAACTTGGTTTTCTAGCTGAAAAAATCGCATTACAAAAGGTAATTTTGGGAATAACGGATGATGCATTGGCAAATCACTGTGTAAGTGCTGCAGTGCACATCATTTGTTCAAAAAGAGTACCATCAATTTCGGCTTTAATTGCAATCCTGAAAGCAGACAAGGACAGTGAGAAGTATAATGCCAAAATTAATAATAAGAACAATGAGCACGATAGAAAGTGGGCCCCTCTCGGACTGTCGTTCCGTAACACTGTGGAGATGGAGCACCGCCACCAGTAGCAGCTCCGAACGTGGATTGTTATGTATTTGTGTACGTCGCTGTATGTGTATGGTTATGGTGTACGTACGTCAGCCTCCGTGTGAGCACAATGTGCTCCCGGACCATCCGCAGCTGACTGATCGGCATTGGTGATGGACTGTGCATTGTGCTGCCCCCGCCCCTAACCCATCCGGGCTAACCCGTGACCGGCCCTGCACAGCGGCCCTAGCACGCTGCATGCAGGGTCGGTCCGCCGGCCGCTCGGCCGGGGCGCCGGACTGCGCGATGGCGTCCCGCTCGGGCGGTCGGCGTGATAGGGGCGCTGCCCCTGCGAGTGTTTGCCTATGCGTTTTTATATCCATACGCCATTATTAAGCAGGGCAGCGCGGGCGGGGGCGGGCGGCCCGTCTGGAGCGCCGGGGGGGGGGGCGGTATCCTACACCTCTCCCCGGCCAGGGAGGTGTCTCTTATTAGCTCTCCCTGGGGCTGGGGCGGCAATGGCCTGAAAGTGTCGTCCCGGCCCGCCCAGACGGGCGGGTATTCTCATTATACGTCATTTTTTTTTTAATAGTGTTGCTGATGCTTTCTCAGTGTGTGAACATTCTGTGAATAAAACTAAAAAAAAAAAACATTTGGCATTTGAATAATCCGTCTCAGAGTTACAGGCCGCCAAACTTAGCGCTGCAAAGCAAGATCCAAAAAAGATGTTATACATCATAACTCAAAAAATACTTATCTGATAAGCGTGAAACTGTTAAAGAGGATGATTCAGAGCCCCTGATTACCCCTGAGACCAATTCTCGTCAAATTCCGAGAGATGAGGGTGTCAAATTGGAAAAAAGTGGTACGATCTATCGTGGAATGCCCCAACTGCCAACGGCTAACTCGGGAACCGATGGAGCTACAGCGCCGCGGAAAAGCGCATTCGATAGCTCTTTTAACGCTCTTTCGCCATCACGTCCTCAGATTTGACCTCAGGTCAACAGTTATGCCTCCAGAGGGCAAAAACTCTAAAAATAGCCGTTTTTACGAGAAGCGTTTTTTTCGGCAATAACTGTTGACTCAAAAGAGCCACGACATTACTTTTGCCAGCATCGCGTTCCTCTCGTCGAGACGCTTCGAATGAACTGGAATTTGACCTTGATAGGTCAACTTGAAAATTTAACCTCAGGTCAAGGTCATGACCATTGACCTGACCGTAAAAGGTCATGTTGCATATATGCAACATGCATATATGCAACATATATGTATGATATGAACATATATGCATGATATATCAGTGTGGATCGACTGATACCTATATCAGTCGATCCACAACGTCCAGCCGGACACATCTAAGGCGCTTTCATCGCTCTAGCATGTCTCTATCAAACAGGGACGTAGCCAAGTGGGGGGGGGGGGGGGGGGCGGAAGGGGCGCCCGCCCCCTTTGGGGTTTCAGGAGGCCCCCGGATGGAATCAGGGCCTCCGTGGACCTTGGCCAAAATCACGTCGGAGGGGAACGAAATTCACAGGAATCTAAAAAATGACGTCAGAACAATCAGGGCCCTCTGACCAGCCTGACAGCTAGGGTCCTTCTCACCTCCTGTGAATAACCACTAGTGTGTGTGTCTGACCGCTAGGGCCCCTCTGACTCCTCAGTAGAGAGGAGGCCCTCTGTGGGTAGGAGGCCCTCTGTAGAGAGGAGGCCCCTTAGAGAGGAGACCCCCTGTAGAGAGGAGGCCCTCTGCAAAAAGGAGGCCCTCTGTAAAAAGGAGGCCCTCTGTAGAGAGCAAGCCCTCTGTAGAGAGCAGGCCCCCTGTAAAGAGGAAACCGTCTGAAATCAGAAGGCTTTTGAAGAGAGGAGGCCCTTTGTAGAGAGGAAATCCTCTGTACAGTAGAAAGGAGGTCCTCTGTAGGTAAGACGCCCTCTGTAGAGTGGAGGCACTCTGATGAGAGGAGGCCCTTTGCAGAGATGAGGTCCTCTGTATAGAGGAGGTCCTGTGTAGAGACGAGACTCTTTGAAGAGAGGAGGCCCTATATAGATAGGAAGCCCTCTGTAGAGAGGAGGCCCCTATAGAGATTAGAGAGGAGGCCCTCTGTAGAAGAGGCTGCCCTCTGTAGATAAGAGACAATTTGTAGAGAGGAAGCCCTCTGTAGGTAAGAGGCCCTCTGTGGGCAGGAGGCCCCCGGTAGTCAAAGACAGCGTCGTATATTAAATAGAGTGGAGGCCCACTGTAAGCAAATTACCTTCTGGCTTCTGGTCCCTGCTACTCTCTAATGATCGAACTGAGAACTCAGGAAACTGTAAAGAATAGACTCCCAACCGCGTCGCCGACCACTGTAGGAAGGGACAGGCTGAAACAGACTGTTTCCGCGTTCAGGAAATCGCATGCGAGAGCCTATTCAAATACATTGTAATTCTCGCATCAATCGCTTGCGGGAGGTGCGTGCCATTGATGCGAGCGTGCTTCCATGTATTTGAATAGGCTCTCGCATCCGATTTCCTGACTGCGGAAAGAGTCTGTTTCAGGCTTAAGGAGGAGGTCCTCTGTAAACAGAAGGCCCTATGTAGACAAATAAGTTGTATAAATGCGCTCAGACAAATCATGCCGGGTGCCGTCAACGGTTTTGTGGTCAATGGTTTTGCCTGCAGTGGGCAAAAACTGCCAAAACAGCCGATATTTTCGGAAACCACTTTTCGGCAATAACCTTTGTCTAAAAAATTTGCACGAACTTTCTTTTACCAGTATCGTGTTCCTCTCGTCACGACGCGTCGAATGAACTATCGCTTGACCTTGAAAGGTCAACTTGAAAAATTGACCTCCTGACCGATAAGGGCTAAGTTCCATATCAGTCGATCCGTATCGTCGAGTCAAACACAACTAAGGTGTTTTCATCGCTCTAGCATGCCTATATCAAAAGTTATTCGCGAAAAACAGTCAGATACCATTGGTGACCTGATATAACCTCAGGCATATACAGGGTGTCTCAAAAGTTCGTTGACACATTTCCCATGCCAATAAATCATACAAGAACCGGCCAAAAATCTAAGGTTTTGGTGTCTGTGTATACACTAGACAAATATGCATGCTTTGACAACTGATTCGGAAGGTTGGAAACCAAACCCTTTGCTGTATCTCCAAAAATATTTATCTATTTTCGTCGCTCCGTCAGCTGCCGGAGGCTGATAAAAGGTTATCAGCTTTCAAGCTCTTGTAGGGGAATCCCTTGCAGTTTCTGCGTCGGATTTAGGTTTGACGAGCTCTCCAGCAACATCCTCTTCTCCCTGAAAGCCGACAGTTTGCATCGACACCATCCGTGAGTATTTTGTAGGTCTTCTCTGGCGCTAACTCCTTCATGAATGACCGGCGCCGACCTCCCAAGCACCATTTTCCTTTTCAAAACAACCCCATTCCTGAACAAATGGGAAGTGCCAGGGGCAACTTTTTCGCAGCATATCGTAGCAGAATGTGTCGGCCATCTATTTCTTAGACACATTTTGCAAATTTTGCAAAACCCAAACGCTCGTCATTCCCCACCAAGAACTTCGCTGGTTTCCGGAGTGTTCTCAGGAGAGGTTCTGCTTTGTAAACGGCCAAGACCTGTCCATCGTGCGGTTTTGTCCGGATTTTGTGTGTAAAAGAAAGCTATTTGCTCCAGATCTGCCTCTTGAAACTTGGTAAGATAAAACTTAACATAAATTGACACTTTTGGAGGGTCACTTGTCCTCGGCATTGACGATTTTCGTGTTATTTTCCCCCAAAATTTAGCGTTATAGATATTACGAGTATAAACAATTTTAAATGATATTTTGTCTTTATTTTATTATGACCTGCAATTTTTGAAACTGGGTAACCTCTGTCTATGAGCTTCTAGTCAGTTTTCAATAGTTAGGACTGCATTTTCAGCTGCTTTCCGGAGCACGAGTCTGCTGCCGTACAAGGGTCGTTCAAAACGCTGTTAGTGTCGCATGGTTTCGTCCTTCAAAAAATTTAGCCACCGTCTTTATTAGATGATCATCATGTTGTACTCATCCTAACCGACACTTTGCCATGTGTCATTTCCGACCTAACCATTCCCATTACTCCTGAAGCAGAGAGTTTCTCAGCCGACCCGATTTTGCGACCTCCATTTTCATGCCTGACCCATGGTCAGAAGTAGAGTTGCAAAGTTTTCCCAATGGGCTGCTACCGGCCCCACAAAAATTTTCTGGGATACCGGCATGCTACCACGCCCCAAGCAAAAAAAACCGCCAAATTACCGGCATACCAAAAAACCTGCATTCTTGATTCTGGCTTACCCCTACATGAGATGCCACATTTTGGCAATTTCAGTAACCGCCCCACCCAGCAGCCACCCATTGTCCAACCAAAACTACCAGCAGCCTGATGTTGGCTGAGTTGGCCCCACAAATACCACAATTTTGAAACTCAATTCCAGTCTACAGCTGTTAAAATATCACCTGTAATCAAAAAGGTATTGCCTACAAAAAGCATTAACACATTCATCAAAAAAGCAAGGACAAAAAGAACTTGAATTACTGAAATGTGTTTCTGAATGTGATTGTTTCTGAATCTGTTTTTTTCTGTTTCTGAATGTGAGATTCTGAATGTGAGATTCTGAATGTGACACAGTGAGCACAATCACATTTACCACAAGCGTTCTTATTTTCCACATTCTCCTAAAATGTTGCAGGTGAACTATAGCCAACCAAATAATGAACTATAGATAGTCACAAATCACAATATAAAAAACTACAGATTCGGCCACGTTCCTAACTGAGGAAGCGAGATCAACATCAGCTTTTTCCTATCCGCCAAGGCCATCCTATCCGCCATGGCTTGCTGGCTCGTGAGTAAGATGTAAAAATATGTGTTAAAAACTCACTTGTCCTGAGAAGTCACCAAATAATATGTATAAAAACGATATAATATCCCCCCCATCTCAAACACGGGAACAAACACAAAGTATATATGGCCTTGCACAAAGTTGTAAAGGATTTCGAAACAGATGCGCCATAACACAGTTTTTAACCAGCTGATTAAAACACTGCAAAAAAAGGTTTTAGGACTGCAGACTTCTGCCTCGTGAATGATTTTATTGATTAAAAGCATCCAACACGATATTGAATTCCATTGAAATCAACACTGTGAGTGTTATTCACTACAAGAAAATTGATTTCTCTTGAGTGATTCAACCAAAAGGGCATATGAATAAATATTACGTCATCAGCTTACATCCTTTCTTTAGGAGACAGAGGATCTTAAAAGTCAATCCTTGGTTGCCTTTGCGCCACATTGCGCCACTTCAACTTTGTATTCATTTCGTCTGCATGTTGTGTTTTCTTGTAAAGATAAGACAAAATGCCAGTTTAATTCATTTTCATTTCATTTTGGACCAAAGCTAGGCTCAGGGCTACCTAACACCTGCCTTTTCAGCTGGATTTTCAGTGTCAAGTTCTTTGTAGAGTATCTCAGACCACATCTCAGGACTCAAGGCCAGTTTCCAAACAATGTGTTTTGTGTTGTTTTGATTCTGCCTTTTGCCTAAGGAATGTTGCCATGAACATTTATTTATTTTAGTTATTGTATTATGCCTATTACCTACCATTAGACTTACTAGTTGGTTGTGCTTTTGCAACATGAATGAGTATTCTTTGTCTTCCTTTGATAGACCACAGTAGATTCTTTGACAATTCTAATTAGAGCCAAACCTGTGAAATGCTGAGGTTCATGTTTTACCCCTACCCTAAGCAATGGAACTTCTACCACAAAAATCAAAATGTATTTTGCAGTGGCTAAGGTTGCTGTTATTGCAATTCAATAGCCTCTTAGTGTCCAAAGTTTGAATCATATGCTGATAATTTTTTTTTGTGCTAAATCAAAAATACCGGCATGCTACCGGCAAGACATGCCAGATACCACGAAAAAACCTGCGGTAGTGAAAAATTACCGGCATGCCGGTAGTGCGGTAGGGAAATTTTGCAACTCTAGTCAGAAGTGAACCCTTTTTGTGAGCTCATGAAGGGTCGAATACGCTTAAAAACAATGAAACTGCTAAAGGAAGGTTGTTACCAATGCCCATGCAAAAGTTCGACTGTTAATTTCTTGTTGATTCAGAATTATTGACAAAAAGCATGGCTGGTACCTGTCAACGAACTTTTGAGACACCCTGTATAGTGGTCTATATATAGTGGTCTATGCCTCAGGGTTATAAAAAGGGGTCACGGGTGCCATTCGCGTGCGTGCGTGCGTGCGTGCGTGCGTGCGTGCGTGCGTGTGTGCGTGCGTGCGTGCGTGCGTGTGTGTATGTGTGTGCTAAGAATAAGGTTTTCAGAATCAGCATTGATCAGTAGATATCTTGCATGATGGTAACATAGGAGTCAGATATATGTAGTTTGAAAACCAATTTGTATGGCCTTGTTGGATAGTTCTTGTGTTACTCATGTTATTGAGCCATACTCTAAAAATTGACTGCTCATTTTTTAAGCGTTTGCCTCTTGTTTCTCCAACTGACTTACAGCTCTTGGTAAGACTGGGCACTGGGATCTGTTCCATTCACTCTCCAGAAAAAGGTACCTAAGTGGAGGTCGGATGAGATTGGAGTTCATCCAAATTTTCCAAATGATTTTTTTTCACTTTGCAGACAGACATGGAACAAGAACTGACGTGCCCCATTTGTCATCACAATGAAACGCAGATCAAAGCATTTACCCTTCATTTGCGGCGACATGAACATGATCCTTATTTTCAAGTAAAGTGCCCGACTTGTAAAAAAACATTTACATTACAACAGTGAGATTATATATTCCCGACCGGGGCTGGGAAAATGCGTTTTATTCACCGAGGTTTTTGTGCGGAGGACCGAGTGCCGGTAGGCACGAGGTCCGTAGCAAAAAACCGAGGTGAATAAAACTGCATTTTCACAGCCCAAGGTTGGGAAGAGATTTACCACATGCCGTACCGGCGCAACAGTTAATATCATATTCATTTGATATTTTACACTTTAATCTTAATATTGTGTTAATATCACATTAATACTATGTTCATATTTATAGTCACCGTGATTATTTGTTCGTGTTTTTCATTATTAGGCTGCGTTGAGTATGAAAGATGAAATTCCTACTTCCCCCTTATTTAGGGTTTGAAAAAGCTGAGGATGAAGATGGTGAAGCGCCAGAAGTTAGAATAAAGATATGGAGTCCAGCAAGAGTGAGGAAACCGTGAGGAAGACAAAAAATTGGGTGAAACGCTGAATCAAACGCGTCTTGGATCCCAGCTGGAACAATATCAAATGTTTCATTGTGGCACGTTAAGATGCTTCATGCATTTAAATTGTTCGTTTTTTTGCGTGCATTATGTAGAAATAATGATTATTCCGACCATGTTCTGCAGCAATAAATACATTGGCATTGGAACGATAACCCTGTTTAGTTTAATTACGTTGACAGCAAAAGTAAGTAAACACGCAGTCACTTGCTTTTGCTGTTGCTGTTAGTGAACACACAATCCGTAAATATCTTCTTTGAAATTGGTTCTTCCGCTCAGAATATTCAGTAAAACTTTGTCTGGGAAAATCAAAAAGCCCTAGGGCCGAATCGTTTCCCAAATACCTTCAACATTAGCCGAGGCGGGCCGAAGCCATTTCCCAAATGCACGTGCTAATGTTAAAGGGATATCTCGGCATGTGGTAAACTGGAAAGAACATGTACTGGCGAAAGCGTGTGGGAAAAAAGGTCGGTCAGCTGCCCCAGTTTCGGATAGTATGGCTCCTACGTCTCCACTATCCCCTCAAGGTAATTGTGAAATCCTAGAAGATGAGCCGACTAAAGCTTATGATGCTCGAAGCGAACTGATGGGCCTGGTACTTCGGTTGCGAGCAAGGAACGTTACTGAGCGTAGCTGTCGTGATGTTCTCGAGTTCGTCCATGGCTTCTCAAAAGAAGTTATTCTAGAATGTCAGAAAGCACTGGAGGTTGAAGGGGCATCCAAGGATTCGGAGAAAGGGGGACTCGGATTGCCCTCTCTCAAGGAGCTGACTGATTTGCTTAACAACGACCATCTTGAGCAGACAGCTACACGTAGCTTCGGGATCACTGATCCCGCTAACGTGACTCTGGGAAAGGATGAAACTGGACGAGAACAAACTATGCAGTACTTGCCTCTGACACCCCAACTGAAGCGTCTCTGTGCAGAGACAGGTGTCCCAGCTGCCACTCAACATATGAATGGTATCTTGAATAGTGCTGAGGATGGTTATGCTCACAATAGTAATGATTTAGATCAAGGCCCTAAATACAAGGTTGCACGGACTTATTTCTACTAAACCTACCAGAATATAGTTTCACGGTTGATTATTTAAATAATTATTCAATCAAAATTTCTTTATTATTATCTCGTTATCATTTATAAGCAATTTTATAAATCAATTTTCAATTTGCTTGCCTTTTACTAGCAAAATAACTTTTCTAGTATTGGGTCAACATAGTGGTGTAGCAGTAGGAACCACATCTGGCAAAACCCCAATGCCTACATACAGCAGAAAAGCAGCCACCAGGTGTCGCCACAGTCGCCACTTGGTCGCCACACAGATGTCGCGCGCGTCGCCAATCGCCACACTACCGATTTCCATAAGGACGCATATGTACGGATATGTATAGGAAAGTCGCCCTTAAGGATTACGCTTACATCCTTTGCTTATGAGGTCGGTGGTTGGAAATTGGGAGGGGCTCAGCTATTTTCGACCACGGATATGCCTTTATCACATGATGAGGAACATGCTGATAAGCGTTTTATGCGTCATAACAGCACAAAAGTATTTTTAATCATTTTTCAAAAATAGCCGTTCTGCCGTATCTTTCAGTGCAAGGTGCCGTCGGTCATCCCCGACGTGACGTCACGCAGGGAATTTGCCAGATTTTCCTACTAGACTTCGACACCCCCTGATTTAGATGAAAGACACTTGCTTCTCGCTCTCTAGTGTCTGCTACGATAGTTTCCAGTTGGGAAACCCGCTGGGAAGTTAAGACAAAAGACCAAAAAGTCGGTGTCGTCTACTGTTCTGTTCAGAACCGGAACATGCCGAAGGAAATATTTCTGGTCGCGATATTTCTGGACAAGATGCTGGAAACACATTCCTGGGAGTCGCTGTTGAGACCTGTCGTCAGCGAACTGAAAGACCTAGAATACGATGGGTTCGTGGCAGACATCAATGGCGAGACGTGCTACACTGCACACGTAGCCATGCTGGTGGGCGATAATCTCGGCGTTCACAGCCTTGCTGGATTTCCCAGTGCTTCAGTGGAGGTGCGATGGTTTGTCGACATTGCCATGGCACGATCGAGGACTTTCGCTCCAAAACTAACCTGGAAGACTTCTCATTTCGCACCAAGCAAGACTACGACGCAAAAATTGCGCTGCTGATTGAAGAAGGCTTCGAACCAGGGCTCAAGAAAGCCTTCGGCATCAACAGCTCGTGTCCCTTCAGCTGCCTGACAAATTTTCATGTGATGCCGTCACTTCGACCAGACGTCATGCACGACGTTCTGGAGGGTGTAATACCTGCTACGATTGGATTGGTCTGTGGCGATATGATCTCTCAGGGGACAATTTCCTTGGAAGACCTGAACCACGCCATTCGCGTCTTTCCCTACAGCCGGTTGCACCGAAACCATCCTGCACCCCTTCGTGGTGAAGGAAAAAGTGTGTCAGTGAAACAGAAGGCCAGTGAGGCTTGGTGCCTCCTTCGCCTGCTTCCCCTGATCTTGATGAGTGCGGGGGTGCTGTCAGCGGCGAGGTCTAGAGTGAAAGTGTACTCACTTATCGTGCAGCTGATCAAGATCGCGCTGCTGCTGGCC
Source organism: Amphibalanus amphitrite (assembly GCF_019059575.1). Classification (NCBI taxonomy): domain Eukaryota; kingdom Metazoa; phylum Arthropoda; class Thecostraca; order Balanomorpha; family Balanidae; genus Amphibalanus; species Amphibalanus amphitrite. The sequence goes on along the minus strand of NW_024883441.1, from coordinate 49,968 downwards.
TCTTTTTCGGTTTCGCTCCAGCAGACAGATATGCTTCAGAGCATGGTGGAAACATTCCTGTCAGATGTTCTCATCTGCTTCCCAAACTTCCGACTAACTCCCAAATTCCACTATCTCATACACTATCCCGATCAAATACGAAGGCATGGGCCTTTGAGGTCTCTGTGGAGTATGAGATATGAGGCGAAGCACCAGACACTGAAACAATCCGTGACCTGCTCCCGAAACAGAAAGAACATCTGCAAGAGCATCAGCACCAGGTACCTATCAGCTTAGGCAAACTGCTACCCATGTCGAAAGTGACTACCGACTGAGGGGACGACTGGTCTTCCGAGGCGAAATTCCTGAGATGGCGAGGGCCTTGACCAAAGGTGCAGAGCTGTACAAAAGAGCGTCTATCCAGGGCGAAGAATATGGTTCTGGCGAAGTTGTTCTGCTTGACGATGGCGTGGTTGTCGTTATCTGTGTGTGTGATTTTCCGACAAAAGCAGATAAACACATCCTCGTCCAATACCAGAGGCCATTCTTATAAAGAAAAAGGACGGAGGGACGGAAGGAAAAAAAGAACTCAATGAATTAAACGATTCCGTCCTTTTTGGTTATCATAAAGGTTCCGTCCCTCTACCCCTCCCCCTTCGTTGTTTTGCTAGGATGCGTTTTTCGTCTAAATGATCAAGAGCTTTAGTAAATGAAACAGGAATTATTTCCTGCAATATTTTCTTATAAATTTCGTCACAAAGAATGCAATAAGACTAAGAAAATACTGTGTGATCGCTATATGGGTATAATAAAATGAGAACCTGCCATTATTTGGGATCACATTTGAATTTTTATGGGACCGGGGACTGTTGTCTGCTACGATACATAGCCTTGGCCAGAGGCCTTGGCTACGATCAAGGATAATATAGATAGGCGAAGTATGTAATATGTTGTAGTCTTTCCTGCTAGGCTGAAACCCACCAAAGATTGTTTTTGCGTATAAATGTGGTAATGCCTATGGGTTTGTTCCCGTCGCTCCTCTAACCTCCTCCAAGCTCCTCTAACCTCCTCTCGTTTCAAAAAATCGTTCCCGTCGCTCCTCCAAGCTCCTCCAAGCTCATCTTGATTTCACATCTCACCACCACTATTTGCCTCCTCCCTCATCCCAAACGAAAGTTGGTTTTTTGGAGGAGGCTCTTGCGTAGCCATATTTGGCGCACGTAATACAAATGTGAATTGTTTATAAATGAGATTTGAGGGAAAAGGAAATGATTTTAGTGATTGATGACGATTAGATATCTTTAAATAGTAATGTTTGATATTAATCTAAGGTTATTTTATCAGAAAGCGATTATTATCCCTTGATTTATGTTTGCGCGCCATAAATCGCCGACCGTTACAGCCCGCAAACAGCTGATTTCCTCGCGAAAATGTTCCCGTGGCTCCTCTGAAACGGCTCTCCTCCAAGCTCATCCAACCTCATCCGATATTTTTTGGGAGGAGCGACAGGAACAGACCCTTTGTCTTACTCAGTGATAGGATGTCTAATAAGCGGTAAGGGAACAACGCAGACACCCTGAGTTAGCGTGGCGGCTCGGGACAAGCGGTAGAGATAAAAGAGGAGGGGATACTGATAAGGCATCTTTCGCTCAAGGGGACGGCGCGGCGCGCGGCGAACGCGCGCGGCGGCTCGGGATGAAAGGGAGGGAGAGAGGGAAGGAGTAGGTAGAGAGAGAGAGAGAGACGGGGGCGCAGGTGTTGTTTTGACGAACTGACGCTAAAGAGGGGGGAGGGGGAGCGGGGGAAGAAATGGCCTGTAGATCTTCTCTGTGTGGGGACAGCGAGGACAGTCCAGCGAGAGCGCTTGAGCGTGGTGGAGTGTATACGAATTTCTCTGCGTGCAAACAAGAACTTTAAGTGCTAACGAGAAGTTGTAGTGCCACGTGACTCAGACCTCCAACCGTGATACCAGTCGAGGCGCCAGAGGACACAGGACACAGGCCAGGTGAGGGTGGAGCTACTCGGAGGCAGTTGCAAACAGTTAACACTACCACTTACTGGATATTGCATCTCAAGGTGTCCAATCCTGCCTGTTAATGTGTATGCCCGATAAACAACGATAGCTGCAGAACGATAAGGTGGCGGTCTATAGGTACTTGGTCTGCATGTGAAATTGACTAATTTTCGTGTGAAATAACTCCCGACCAATGTCATACAGTTCACATATCGATTAGCACGCAGCCTGAAACACATTTCGCACAAGTTGCTCTCGCAACTAGCTAAATATCGTATCAATGCCGTAAAAAAGCGCTGCTGAAGAGCAGCGCTATTTCTGATGCGTTATTTTTCACGAACAACGCAAAGTCTTACGTCACCAGAGGCGTCTTTGTCTCTTTATGATACGGAAACGCGTCCTTTTGGGTGGGGGTAGCGTCAATCTGGCTTCGTTCTTTTAACGGGTTCCGTCTTTCGTCTTCGTCCTTTTATGATAACCAAATTCCGTCTAATCTCAGAAATGACGGAGCGTCCCTCCGTTCTTTTCTTTATAAGAATGGCCACAGGTCGCCATATATGACTCGGCCGGGCTGTGGGAGCATTCTGCGTGTCTGCAACAGATCACTACGGGATTGCGGGTGTTCAGCAGCTCATCGATCCGCGTCCTCTTTTTTTTTTTATAAATTTAGCTCGAATGTTTGAATGGACGGATTGACAGAGCCGGAGCCCACGCTAAGCAGAGCTTGTTGCGTAGACCCCGACCCCTACCGTCTGATCGCGCAATTCCGGGTAACGGGAGAATTAAGATGCCAAAGTTTAACGTGCCCTTCAAAGCCGGACACGGCCTGTCCCACTCAACTGACTTCAACTGGCTGCGGAGTGCGGATGCTTCCACCAACCGCAGACCATCCCCGTCAGGAGTCTCAAATATCGAGCGTCGGAGCGTCTCGAACCCGGGCTCTCACTACCGGGAGTCCAATGCTCTACCAACTGAGCTGAGGGACAGGCAGTCTTCTTGGTGCTTACCTACCTGGTGGGCGATCAGCAATACGCTGTTCCTCGGATGCTCGTCCCAGGCTATGGGATGATGGGGTGGGTCTGAGGTGAGAAAACATCTGTCAAACGCGTTTTTTTTTTCAAAACCCATATCTGTTTTCCGTCAATTTTCGGGAAGCACGAAAGATCCCATTAAAAAAGTGTCCAATCATTCAATCCTGATCAAATAAATATGTGTGTTAGTGAACTTCGTCTGACATTTCTTGATCTGCAAAGACAGACAAACTTGAGAAAAACCGGGTCACTTTTTTCAAACACGGGTCAGCATTTCTTGAAGGTTTCTTTTCAACCTGTCGGAAATTTACGGGAGAACAGATACGGGATTTGGAAAAAAACACGGCGAAATATTCTGATATTCTGTCGTGAACGGTGAAGGTGTATCGCCATTCCAGCTCGCCAGTTACACACAGCCCCCGTTCACGAGCTTCAGAATTCCTTTACCGCGACGTCATCACGGCGCATGAATTTTCCTTCACCCATAGAAATGCATGCAAAGCATGGTGTGTTTCAGGCGGGCTAAGGAGAAATCTAAGGCCTACATGTGTTCAAAAGACGTACCACTAAGCCAATGGATTCGTCTCATTACGATAAATGGGGTTGAAATCGAAACATTCGGCCTATATTTATCTAAAATGGGTCAATCAAATGGTCCCTGCAACTCATAATGAAGGATTTCCTCTGCGTTGAAAAATTTGTTTCAAGTGTTTTTTCATCAGCGACAGGGGAAATCCTTCATATTTGCTACCAGATTACTACCATATTCCCTCGCATTTCTGTTGCGCATTGCCTCACAAATCAGAGTTTTATGAAGTTTATATTAATTTAATTGTCATATTTTGACTGATTTGGGCGATTTTCAATTATTTCAACGCAGCATGGATCAGATAGCTCTCATAGTTTGCTGAAGAATGTGGCTTTTGCTTGGTTATTTTCAAGTTATCTGTGATTTGGTGCGCCGTGATCGTAGCATTATACAAATTATAAAATTGAATCAACTTTTGAAGTGAAGTTCACATGAAAAATCAAAAGTTCAAGCATAATAATTGTTTAAACATAATGATGCAACATGTGTCTCCCAGATGGAACTTATATTTCAATTGAAAACTGAAAATGGAAAACAGAAGATGGATCTGCGGAGTTACTGAGATCACAAGGTGCTCTTGATTGTTGGTAATTGAAGATGTTGAGAGAACTTGTGAATCTGCATACCAGTCCTGACTTGCTTGATTGTTTAAAACTATTTTAATTCTCATAATTGTGGTAATGTGTAGTGACTGTGCACACTGCGCAGCACATGTGCGCAGAAATGTGCAGGTGGCTGGTAGGTGGGTTAAACTTCGGAGATGCGAATTTGGATGTCAATTATAAAATTAAAGGTAGTGTGCCACCTTTGAAAGATTTCCCATTTTATTTTTCCTAGGATAAGAAGATTCTGTTTTTACCTAATATCGCAAAAAAAAAAAATCAAAAATGGGCCTGGAATAGTGCCTTTTTCGCCTAAAAGTTTTTCGGTTTTTAGATATGTATAACAACTGTAGTGGGCTCACCTGCAAACAGGCGTCGGGCAACAATCGCGAATGCGGCGCACTTGTGACAATAAGCAAAGGTCATTATAGTGTTACGACCATACGACGTACGGGAATGAGTTATCAGCTGTCTAATCGTAGACAACACAATGTCGAGCCTTAAACTGTAAGCCCGTATTGGTATTGTTTCTTTTATTTGGCTGTCGAACATTATTTATGGTTTGAAATATGATTTTATGTAAAATAATTGATATGAAAAAGCCGTCTTATAAGTTATGACCCCATTTCACCACACGCAAGTGGCAGAAATGACAATGATCAGCTGACGCATTTTTCTTGGCCGAAGTCAGAGCGCGCGGCCCGACGCACCACGCGTATTTGGAAATTCCGACCTCGACGAGCATCAGAAGCCACCTAACAGGCGTGTTCGAAACCGCAGGAGATGATGATGAACGGGTTTATCGAAACTTGATTGGATGAGCATATCGGTAATAGCGATTTCAGTGTGTGCATTTATTGTTCATAGTGGTGTGAAATGTGGTTGGGGTACGACCGACAACCCGTCGGGGCGAATTTCGCACTGGGGTACTCAAAATTTGAAGAATTTAAGACGTTTCCATGAGTTTTGAAGGTATGGATAAGTTCTAAAAATCCGGTTCTCCTTATCTGGGCCATTAACTCCATACGGTCCAAGAAAGCTGGCACACTACCTTTAATGGTTATGCCTTGTAGAGTAAGCTCTGCTGTTTTTTTTTGTAATTGTCTTTTTTATAATTGTAACCTACAATGCTGTTAGTTTCATTTTTATTAAAATGCTCGACCAGAATTTGCACTTGTTCATGCATGAATGGCTAAGTTTGGGGTGTTTATTCAACCCTGACTGCTCAAGTTTTTCAAAGGCACATGACACAGCACGGCTAGATCAGCTGGTACCTACCTGTTGACTATTTTTGTTTTTGGTGGTGATGTGTTTGCTGTTTGTCTTTTGCAAGGTGGTCAATGAAATAAAATAATGCATTATTTTGGAATGTTTCCTTGACAGAAGCCAGGAGCCGGATTGATGTGTGCTGGTGAATGAGATGGTTCAAAAGTATTATCTGATGTTTTTCAATGTGCATAAGCCATAACATCCCTTTCATACGCTGAAGTTTTAATAGCTTCTCAGTCTCTGTCATTTTCCTGAAATATTGGTGTAGATATATCAGTACCTTACTGGTACCTGCCTTCTGCTGGATCGCAGTGCTGCCAGATTTGGAGGATTTCCGCAAATCTGGAGGATTTTGAACTCTATTTGCGGACAAATTTCGCTTTTGGAGGATTTTTTATTCTGGAGGAAAATCTGGAGGATTTGTCGCCCGATTATTATATTCAATTTCATGGAAAAATATAACTCATTCAAGCATTCAAGACTAAAAAGGCATTTTCCTGCCCAGCGTCACCCTAACCGTTAGGATATATCACGTCCTTTATCACCGTGAGACTGCAGAATGTCTCAGTCTGTAGCTATAACTACGAAGGTACTAAACTACTGGCGGATCTAAGGGGGACATTTGGGGCAAATGCCCCCGGCCCCCCTGCAGCGCCCGAAATCGACGAAAATTTTCGTTTTTTTATATAAAACGAAAACTCGACAACTTTTATAAGAAAAAGTATCTTTTAAACTGCACAGCAGTGCGAAAGGATTCGAAATCCGATGAGTTTTTAGAATTTGGTGATTTTTTTGGGGGGTATAGTCCCCCGCAGCGTCCAAGACCGCCTTTCTATATCTACCAATAGGATTTGGAGGAATCTGGAGGATTTTTGTAACTGATATGGAGGATTACAGCCTTCCCCATCTGGCAGCACTGGCTGGATGAATATTTAATTGGTTGGACGAAATGGACAGGTAGCCTTATGATAATGTAATGTGAAATCTTATTTCTATAAAACTTTGAAAATGAAGTTCTAATTATTCATATGTGCATACATTTTTTATGACTACGAAAGTTTTCCACAAGAGTAGAAAAATGTGGGAAAGTCTATCAAATAACACATTCTGAAGGCTCAATGCTGACAGAGTGCTGCCTCAAAGAATAACTGACTTGCTGGGTTACGAATATTTCTTTATTTTAATTTTCAAATGTAATGTACAATACATTGCAGTGAAATAACAAAATAGTGCATTAAAATAGTATTGGCGACGATCAAACAACACGTGCGCCATTGATGTCTGCAAAAATTGCTACCAGATTGCTACCAAATCCGTGACGTAGCTACGGCGCCTTTATTTCCCTAGTGCACCAACCTGAGTAGTAAAGTAATCTTGGTTACACACATCACTCACAGAAGTGAGGACCTGCACAACAAACCCTGGTTAGCTTGTGCTTCGAACTAAAACATTGAACCATGCGAAGTGTTTGGGCTCTTTTTCGATTAATGGATGCACCAGCATGTTATAAATGTATGAGGATGCACAAGAAGGGGTATTTGTTATATGTGGTTTGGAAAAATTCGTTAGATGATCCTCATTCGTGTCGCATTGCCATTCGTGTTGATAAATCAGTGACAATGACAAGCACTAAGCAGGATATAATTTTCTTTCAACTCCGTAATGTAATCCATTCGCTAGCATTCGCCCTATTTTCTCAGAACGGTGACCCAACCTCCCATCCCTAAGGCACATGGCCCAACATCCCCTTTAAATGTAGCTCTGTTGGATTATCATGACACTATCTGTATTTCCAGACAACAACGCTGCAGGATGCCTGATTATCTCATCGAGTACGAAGAAGACGGGCTGGACTCCGTGAACAAAATTGTAAAGGTATTTAGAAAGGAAGAAGTGATTCATGCAGCGAAGGCTGCATTTTCACTTGCTGGGGATAACCATGCTATCGATGTGTTCAACGAGAAGTACCGTCGCTTTGTGAGTGTTGATGATCCTAAAGACCTGCCTGACGAAGGAGAACTCCGTCTCACTCGAATCCGTGACAAGTCGAATCCTGGTCCTGGCGAGATGGCGCGGCACCGACGCAGCATCAGCACTGCGGACACAGTACCTGTCCTGCCCGTGCAAGACCTGACGTTTTCGGGTGGCCGGCGCCAGACCCATGATGCCACTATCGTGAACCTGTCTGTGGGATCCAGTGACGCGTGAGTTAAAGTACCTGTGGAATGGTTGGACACTGGACAGGGATTCGACTATAAATCGAATTAAATACTTTACTCTGGGCATGCTCGCTCGCTCCGTTAGTCGCCCCAAAAGGCGTTATACTGGTTTATCTATTGCTAACTAATTAGTGGTTTCACAGTTCGTTAAATAATTATCTCAAAACCTGTTCCGTCTACCATCTGAACAGTTGATGTTTGGAGTAAGCTTATTGTTCGTTAAGCTACGCCTTGTTTGATCCGACGCTGCATCCGTTCCAGGTGCTGCCGCTGGTCGTCCGGCACTACCGTTCGCAGACAAGAAACGGAGGGCGAAGCTCCGTGCTACAACCGATCTCCGGCGCGAGCGCAGCTGCGCAGAGCTCGTCTTCGCCGCAGCTTCAGCCGTTCATGAAGCGATCTGCCTCAAAGATGATGGAAGAGGCGGGCTCACCACGGCGAGGACCGGCACTGATGAAATGCCTGAATTCGATGAGGGAATCTCACGGGACCTACACCGATGGACAGGCTTTGTCAGTGATGATCGACGCCGGACTGACTAAGTCACAGTACACCATGATGCAGCAGAGAGGGAAGAAAGTCGGCTGTAGCCTGCTGCCCAGCTACAAGCGAGTATCGAAGGCCAAAGCAGCGTGTCTTCCACCACAGAATGCGATAGCAGTCGAGCCTGACCAAGCACGGGTGAAGATGCAGCAGCTGCTGAATCACACCGCAACTCGACTGCTTCAACTGCAGGCAGAGGTGCTCAGCAAAGTGACGACCGACTTCCCAGCGCAGCTCACACTGCACTGTAAGTGGGGCATGGACGGTTCGTCAGCGCACAGCCAGTACAAGCAGACGGGTGTGACACAGGATGACCAGATGTTTATCGTGTCGCTGGTGCCGCTTCAGCTGGAGACCCGCACTGGAGCGATTGTATGGAGAAACGCCACCCCCAGTTCGACACGCTTCTGCCGTCCTCTCAGCCTGCAGTTCGCCAAAGAGACGAAGGCGCTAACAGAAGACGAGCTGCAGCGCACGCGGGCCGAGATCGCCGAGCTTCAGCCGCTCTTCACGGACGCAGCCATTGTTACCCACATGATGACTATGACAATGGTGGACGGGAAGACCGTAAATGTAGCCACCGGAACAGCTTCCACATAGAGGTGCAGCATGTGTGGAATGACCTCCAAGAGCTTCAACGACCTTGAAGCTGTCGCAGCTCAGCCTGTTACCAATGTGGAGAATGGACTGTCTTCCCTTCACTGCTGGATACGGTCGTTTGAGTGCCTGCTCCACATCAGCTACCAGCTGCCGCTGACGCTGGATGCCAGAGGGCACGTGCCACCAGATCAAAAGCCGCTCTTTGCAGAACGGATGAAGGAGGTGAAGAGCGCATTCCGACAGAGAATGGGACTGCGAGTCGATGAGCCGCGCGCTGGAGGAAGCGGGACGTCGAACGATGGGAATACGGCACGACGGGCCTTCAGCTCAGCAGCCGACTTTGCTGCGTGCACGGGACTGGAGCAGCAGTTAATCGAGGATATCCACGTCATCCTCCAGACGGTGAGCTGCTTCTACCCAGTCAACACTGAAGCCCTGTCAGCATTCTGCAAGCAAACAGCTGAGCGGTATGTGTCGCTCTACGGATGGTACCCCATGTCGACCACTTTGCACTGGCTGCTCGCCCACGCAGCTGCAGTGATCGACACCTTCGACCTATACCCATCGGAATGATGTCCGAAGAGGCGGCTGAATCGCTCAACAAGTGCATTCGTGAGGTCCGACTGAAACACACAAGAAAGGACTCCCGTCTGCACACAATGTCCGACATGTTCGGATATCTACTCGTGGCAAGCGACCCGGTGCTGAGCAGCGTCGGACAACAAGAGCGACGCCGGAAGTACGCCAGGCGGCAGGGGACCAGGGTTGGATAAAAGCCGGCTTAAATTGAATTTATGCCAGCCAGTGGTTTAAACCGGTTTAAACCGGTTTAAACCGGTTTAAACCGGTTTAAACCGGCTTAAATTAATAAAAAACCACCTTCAGTCAAAACATCTACTATAACTTATCGTGTGGGTCAGTGTACTCGTTGGTGACTGTGCAGAGTGCAGGAAGTCAATACCGTGTCATTTGGTACTATGTCAACATGTTGGCATGTGATTATGTTGACAATCTGGTCAGTAGGTAACTAAGCTAAAAAGCAAAGTAGGTATAAGGCATAAGCACATTCTAATCTTAACATTCGGTTTACCAGTTGAAAGTCTCACTTTATTTTACATGTAAAATGTATTCTGACCAATCGTCTGGGGACTGGGCCAGAAACTTAAATATTTTTCATGGTATCACCTTTACTGTGATTTTTTTAATTGCACAGGAAATAATTGTAACAACTCATCATTTATAAATCTTCTGGAATGTTCCTATGGTTTTTTCAGGTAGTGCATGTTGTTTTCTTGGTACCTATGTCCCTAACTTTCACACTTATTATTGTTTTTACATGAACATTGGAGCCTATAATGGTTGCCGTGCTGTCAATTCCTTTGTTTAGTGTCACTGACTGCCTACGCAATAGACAGTTCCTTAGTAAATAGGCAATGTTCTGTATGATAGTTCTTAGTCCTTACCATTCACTGATCCTTGCACCATGCATTTCGCATTAGGTCATGTTTGCTACAGCTTCTCATAAAATCGAAATTGGTTTCTTTATTGAACCTGTCTCCAAGACTTTTCATTCCATGAACCACCCATGTAAACAACTAGTTGTGTAAAACACTGCAAATCAAAATAAAGATTTGATACAGGGTGATACAGATCAATAATGAATGACATCAATTTAACCCCCAGGGGAAAAACATTACAAGTTAGCATGTATAATTGAAAGGTGTGTATAGAAAATGTGAAGAGAAGAAGCAGTTTAACCCAAGTGATGTTACGACAAGTTAACGGAAGTGGCATTTATTATGTTGGTGCACACTGGTTTAAACCGGGGTGGCTTAAATTAGTTTATGCCAGCCGGTTTAATCCATGGATTAAACCGGTTTAAACCGGCTGCTGGCATAAATTTGCCAACCCTGCAGGGGACTCTGCTGCCTGAGACGCTCCGCCTGTTGGCTGACCCTGCACTGCCTGCTGCCGGCATGGTGGAGGGCTGCGACTGCCCAGTCGAGGACGGAGACTCGAGCGAGAGCTCCAGCAGCAGCGAGATTGACGAGTAGTGAAGACAGAGTTCGGCACAGCCGACACATCCACTCAGAGTGCGGCACAGCCGACGCGTCCACTCAGAGTGCCTATCGGCAATGTGATTTTGATGATTATTGTTTTCGTTTTGACATGCGTTGCACATTTGTTTTAGTGCTAAAATATACATATGTATTTAACGTGACTGACTGAACAACTGAATTTCGTCTGAATGCCACAGGGCGTATTTTAACATGTTAACTGGGTCGGCAATTGCCGACCTAGTCACGGAGAATGCCGACCCAGTGACAGCCGTTTGCCGACCCAGTTGCCGCCCCCTCTAGGATGCAGCACGCACATGCAGGCTAGGTGCCGTCATTCATAGTGAGGCTGCTGCCCTCCGAAATGATAATGCCGCCTCTTAAAGTGAAGCAGCCGTCTATAGAAAGTGATGATCCCATTTGTATTTGTATTTATTTGCGTACGGTCTCCATGTGATGGCTTTTCAGACCGCGCATGTACGGATTTGTAAACACAAATACTACATTTAACATTGCCCATTACACATCATGAATGCATGCATGCATAGTCATTAGTCACACACGGCTACCCGTTACGACTGGCGTTCCAGTGGGCCGTTGCACGGTAGTTGAAGAAACGCTTTGCGAGTTCCGTACGCACGCGGGGCAATTGTAGAAGGCCAGCTGAAGTAGAACGGGTACCTCTATCAGATACATCGTGCCGGTAAACAAGCGACTCTTGTAGGATCTGTGGTGCATGTTGGTGGCTCATCAGTCTGCTGATGAACGACATGTCTCTCTTGCTTATCAAATCGTCAATGGTGGACCAACCAAGCGATGCCAGGAGTGGTGAGACATGCTCTGACTTCCGGCTGCAGAAGATGATACGGGCACAATGATTAATCACACGCTGAATGCGACGCTTCTGGGTGATACCACATCCACCCCAGACGCTCAAACAGTATAAAATGTGCGGAAAAATAAGCGCCTCTATCAGAAATGTTTTAACTTCAGCTGATAGACCACGACAGAATTTTGATAGCCCATGAAGTGTTGCATAGCACCGTTTCACTACAAGAGAAACTTGCGCTTTCCATGATAAGTGTTCGTCAATGTCCAACCCTAGAATTCTTGCTGAAGGGGAAGGACGCAAGATAACACTGTCTAAGTCAACAGAGAACTCTTCAATCTGACGACGCTGGCGTGTCTTAAACAATATGATTTCTGTTTTCTTCGGATTAATTTTAAGACTATTGTTGACGAACCAGGACTGCGCTTCACTGAGGGTGTTCGCCACCCGCGCCTGCAGAGTAGCTAGGTCGGCACTGGAGTGAGCATGCAGAAACTGGACGTCATCTGCGTACATGACGACTTCAGCATCGCTTATGTACTCTGCAAAGTCATTTGCGTACAGCAAGTAGAGTACAGGTCCGAGCAAGGACCCTTGCACCACACCGTGGGTTACATGGGCAAGAGAACCTTCATGAACTCTCTGTTTGCGACCGCTTAACCAATCTTGAAACCAATGCGTGTCAACCCCATACCAGCCAAGCTTATTTAGGAGACGGTGATGGGGGACGCTATCAAAGGCTTTGGACGTATCTACTGTCGCCAAGCAAGTGACTTGTTTCAAATCTAAGCTTTGAACAATAAAGCTGACAGTATGCATCATTGCGCACTCTGTTGAGTGTCCTGGGCGAAAACCATACTGGCGGTCACTGAGAATGTGGTGAGCCATTAAATAGTCCATGAGTTGATTGCACACCACTCTCTCAGTCAGCTTCGCTACAGTGGGTAGTATTGATATTGGTCTGTAATTATTTGGATCGGAGCGTGATCCTGACTTGTGGAGTGGTAGAACTCTTGCGATTTTCCAGACAGCAGGCAGCAAACCGGATCCGAGTGAAGAATTGATAACATGCAGCAGTATGAGACCAATCACCGAAAAAGTCATACGAATCATCTGGATAGTAATTCCATCATCCCCAGATGCCTTTGAGTCTGACATTTGTCTCAGTGCAGTGCTTAGCTCAATTAGTGTTGCTGGACGCACACGGAAGGCTCCACTCACGACACACCGTGGGCGGGGTTCATCTGGGGTGCGTCCCTCTCTCTGAGTCTCTGTCTCAGCGGCCACCCGAGGGCCGCAGCTGGCGAAGTGGTTGTTCAGCTGGTCTGCCATCTCGTGGCTGGTGGTGTCCACGGGATCGGCGTTCTTCTTTGATGAGAGGAAAAACTGTTGCAGACCCTTCCATGCTGAGCCTCGTGAGTCTGTTAGGGAGCTTGCGAAGAAAGACGAGCGTGCTTGCTGGAAATCTTTCTTAACAGCGTTTCTTCTGTCTCGAAATGCCGCTTGGTTCTGTGGCGATGGGTCTCGTTGATAGGCCGCTCGCGCCTCGTCTCGAGCACGCATTGAGTCGCGCAGCTGTGCGTTGTTGACAAGCCAAGGACAGGGGGAGTGACGAGGTCTTACTTCGGTCACCGGCATGTGCTTGTCAATTATAGGAGACCAAATTGACAGCCACTCGGACCACTTCTCATTCATGTCTGAGGCGTAAAACACACCACTCCAGTCGGCCGACATCAGCTCAAGGCAGAGATCGTCAACTGACAGAGATCTCGTTGAACGGATGGTGACCGCGGGTGGTGACCGCATCCCACAACTCAATGTGACAGTGCCGCCCCTAAATCTGTTAGTAGTCCCACTCAATGTAATGGTGCCGCCCTTCTAAGCATCTGTGAAGCCCCTCAATGTGATGATACCGCCCCTCAAGAAGATGATGCCGCCCCTTTCAGTATCGGTGGCGCCCCTCAATGTGATGGTGCCGCCCTCAAAGTGCCGGTGGCGCCCCTGAATGTGATGGTGCTGCCCGCCAACGAGTCGATGGCGCCCCTCAAAATGATGCTGCCGCCCCTTAAAGTGTTGGCGCCGCCCCTTATAGTGTCAGTGACGCCCTTCGAAGTGTCGGAGGAACCCACCAATATAATGGTGCCGCCCCTCTAGATATCCACATAGCCCCTCATTGTGATGGAGCCGCCCCTCAAGCAGATGATGCCGCCCCTGAATGTGATGGTGCTGCCCGCCAACGAGTTGGTGGCGCCCCTCAAAATGATGCTGCCGCCCCTTAAAGTGTTAGTGCCGCCCCTTATAGTGTCAGTGACGCTCTTCGAAGTGTCAGAGGAACCCACCAATATAATGGTGCCGCCCCTCTAGGTATCCACATAGCCCCTCATTGTGATGGAGCTGCCCCTCAAGCAGATAATGCCGCCCCTCAAGAAGATGATGCCGCCCCTTTCAGTATCGGTGGCGCCCCTCAATGTGATGGTGCCTCCTGTCAACGAGTCGGTGGCACCCCTCAAAATGATGCTGCCGCCCCTAAAAGTGCTGGTGCCGCCCCTTACAGTGTCAGTGGCGCCCTTCAAAGTTTTGGAGGAACTCATCAATACAATGTTGACGCCCTGTAACTTTCTGTAGCGCCCCTCCATATACATAATGGTGCCGCTTCTCAAACCATCCGTGGCGCCCCTAAAGTGATGGTGCCGCCCCTTACAGTGTCGGTGGTGTCTCCTCAAAAGTCAAGGTGCCGCCTCTCAAAGAAATGCTGGTGTCCCTCGGAGTGTCGGAGGCGCTCCTCAATGTCATGTTGCCGCCCCTCAAACCTTCCGTAACGCCCCTCCACGTCATGGTGCCGCCCCCCAATGTGCTCACGGCGCCCATATGTGATAGTAACGCCAGTCAAAGTGCTCCTGGCAGTGTCGGTGGCGCCCCTTATAGTGTCGGTGGCGCCCCGAACAGTATCGGTGGTGGCCCTCAAAGTGATGATGTCACCCTCAAACAAACGGTGGCGCCCTTCGAAATATCGGAGTCCCTAAATATCATACCTATTGCCGCCCATTAACGATCTGTAGCGCCCCTCCATATGATGGAGCCGCCCCTTAAAGTATCCGTGGCGGTCCTTAAAGTTACAGTGCCGCCCCTTACAATGTGGGTGGCGTCCTCAAAGTAAAAGTGATGTTGCCCCCCCCCCCCGAGTAATGTTGGCGTCTCTTCTTTAAGTATCGGAGGCGCTCCTCATTGTCATTTTGTCCCACATCACTGCTCACATGGCGCCCTTCAATGTAATGGTGCCACCCCTCAACCCTCAAAGACATAATTGCGCTCCTCACAGTGTCGGTGGTGCCCCTCAAAGTGGTTTAAGTGCCCTAAAAAAAAAATTGGTGGCGTGCCTCAAAAATCAAAATCATGCTGTCGTCCCTTAGCATATCTGCAGTGCCCCCAAAATGATAGTGCCTTCCCTTAACCGGGCGGTTGACACGTATTACGAATACCCGTCACAAACCCTACCGGTTGACCTGACCTGACCTGACCCGACCTGGTCTAAATGCTTAAAGACATCATCTATTATCAAAACTAACACGATATTCGTGATCAGCACCCCGGAAAACCACATAGCAGCCACACTAGGGTGTCCCAAATTTCACGAAGTTTTCCAATTCACTTAGGATACACCGGGATCCCGTTCCTTGGTTCATTTGAACCTCACACACCAATTTATAGAGTAAACTACCGGTAAACAAGGTTGCCGCTAGTGCTCTAAAGTTTTATTTGCATTTTGGTGTTATATGATAGTGCAGCGTTGTAGTCTCCGAATGCAAAATGGGAAATATGTGTAAGCAACGTAGCAATATTACCTTCTTCGATGCTCAGTGATGCTCAGATCCCACGCACATTGCACAATGATGAAAATCCGGGTTTATGTACGCATACATACGTGTGAAACTGTGTGTGTGCGTGCCCGTATGCCTCTGTGCGTGTGTGTATATGTGTGTGTGTGTGCGCGCGCGCGCGACTGCGTGCGTGCCTACCGGATAGAAGGCAATGCCAGTTTTAATCTTGGTGTGGGTGATTTCATGTGCCGCTGATTTCGTTTAGGAGTAAGCGATCAAATAAAGGTCTCAGGTTAGTGCTTCAAATGTCTCGCTTCAGATCGAACCGTCTGCGGCAATGGCACACCACATAAACGCAGATTGAACAGAATCAAATTTACATTGCAGCTATGGGTATTAAGTTCACCGTACCCTGGCCTGAGACCGTCCACGCGTAACATCACCGTACCCTGCTCCGAGATCCGTCTAAACAAACATCATGCCTTGCTCTGAAAACCGTCTGAAACATCGTACCCTATTCTGAGCTGCGTCTAAAACATCGTACCCCATTCTGAGATCCGTCTTACACTGCTCTGAGGTCCATTTACACTCTACGGCCTACACGTAACGTCATCGCACCCTGTTTGATATCTGTCTACCACTACAGACCCATGTAACGTCCTTCTTCGTGTGGCCGTAAAGCGACCTGTGCCATGCCACCACCTGGGCCAGCGCCTGCAGCTGGTCCTTATCTTTCGTTCTGTCCATCATCTCCTGTGCCAGCTTCACTCCGCGATCCGCTCCATCATTCACAACTGCCAGGCTGTTGACGTATTTGTGAACTGCGTTGTAACCTGAGATACTTTTCCATTTTTGACAGGCTTTTGCAAACATTCGAGGGCGCACTCATCCATATTATGGATGAGTGCCTATGATTCTCATAGCCGGGTGCCCGGTGCAACCATTCGAGGGCGCACTCATCCAGATTCTGGATAAGCGCGCCCTCGAATGGTTGCAAGAGCCTGTCAAAAAATGCAAAAGTGTCTCAGATTACAACGCAGTTCACAAACACGTCAAAAGCCTGGCAGTTGTGAATGATGGAGCGGATCGCGGAGTGAAGCTGGCACAGATGATTGACAGAACGAAAGATGAGGACCAGCTGTAGGCGCTGGCCCAGGTGGTGGCATGGCACAGGTCGCTTTACGGTCACACGAAGAAGGACCACGTGGGTCTGTAGTGGTCGACAGATATTATAGCAAGGTGCGATGACGTTATCTTAGATACGTTACGTGTAGACTGTAGAGTGTAGATGGGTCTTAGAACAGTGTAGGATGTTTTAGACGGACCTCAGAGCAGTGTACGATGTTTAAGACGGATCTCAGATTAGGATACGATGTTTTAGACGAATCTCAGAGCAGGGTACGATATTTTAGACGGATCTCATAGCCGGGCACGATGCTGTTGACGGATCTCAGAGCAGTGTATGATGTTTAGGACGGATCTCAGAATGGGGTACGATGTTTTAGACGCAGCTCAGAATAGGGTACGATGTTTCAGACGGTTTTCAGAGCAAGGCATGATGTTTGTTTAGACGGATCTCGGAGCAGGGTACGGTGATGTTACGCGTGGACGGTCTCATCTCAGGCCATGGTACGGTGAACTTAATACCCATAGCTGCAATGTAAATTTGATTCAGTTCAATCTGCGTTTATGTGGTGTGCCACTGCCGCAGACGGTTCGATCTGAAGCGAGACATTTGAAGCACTAGCCTGAGACCTTTATTTGATCGCTTACTCCTAAACGAAATCAGCGGCACATGAAATCACCCACACCAAGATTAAAACTGGCATTGTCTTCTATCCGGTAGGCACGCACGCAGTCGCGCGCGCGCGCACACACACACACATACACACACGCACAGAGGCATACGGGCACGCACACACACAGTTTCACACGTATGTATGCGTACATAAACCCGGATTTTCATCATTGTGCAATGTGCGTGGGATCTGAGCATCACTGAGCATCGAAGAAGGTAATATTGCTACGTTGCTTACGCATATTTCCCATTTTGCATTCGGAGACTACAACGCTGCACTATCATATAACACCAAAATGCAAATAAAACTTCAGAGCACTAGCGGCAACCTTGTTTACCGGTAGTTTACTCTATAAATTGGTGTGTGAGGTTCAAATGAACCAAGGAACGGGATCCCGGTGTATCCTAAGTGAATTGGAAAACTTCGTGAAATTTGGGACACCCTAAGCCACACTTTACGACTTTCTAACAGGTCCCGATTTTCCCAGTTTTCGGGTCATTGACCTGACCTGGAAGGTCACCCGATGACCTAGGACCTTAAAATTGGGTACCATCGGCTTCGTCTCGTGACGGGCAACACGCTCGTTTTTTTCGCGAAGCTCTAGCTCGATCAGGGGCCAAACGCGAGGGGGGGGGGGTCGTACCAACCAACCCCTCCTTGTGCCGTCGAAGGACTCAAAATGGCCTGTGCCGGCGAGGGTTAACCTCCACCAGAGCACAACTTGTTTAACCCGTGCCGGGCCGGGGAGGGTTGGAGGGGACAGTGGACCCCCTCCGCCCCTCTACTGAGCTGTTTTAATGAAGAACTTTTTTACTGTAGTAATTATTGACTCACGAAAGTTATGACATTGTTTTTTTTTCAGTGCTGTGCTCCTCTCGTCGAGATGCGTCGAATGAACTATAATTTGACATTCAAACGTCATTTGGGAAATTTGAGCTCAGGTCCAGGTCATGACCTGGCTGGTAAAGGTCATGTTGCATATCAGTCGATTTGTATCGTCAAACTGAAATCATCTATGTAAGGTGTTTTCATCGCTCAGGCATGTCGCATGTCTCTATCAGAAGTTATTGGAAAAAAACTGCTGGAGGCCTACCATGACCTGACATGACCTCAAGGACATAACGAGGGGTCGTGGGTGGCAATTTTCCGATGAAGTGTGTCATTTTTAATTGTTTTCTGATGTTTAAATTCGTTAGCTTTGAAGGTCAGGTCAGGTCATTTACCTTTGGTGACCTCGGTTCACTTTTTCGAGTTTTACATGTTTCTAGGCTAGTTTTTGGAGCTGAATTCGAACTTAGCAACCATTTAAACATTTACGAAGTAGTTTTGGTGCCTTCGTAACATGTTACGAAGCTGTCAGAGGCGGATGACAGGTACTACGAATACCCGGTACGACCCCTACCGGTTGACCTGACCTGACCTGACCCGACCTGACCCGACCTGGTCTAAACGCTTAACGACATCATCTGTGATCAAAACTAACATGATATTTGTGATCAGCACCCCGGAAAACCCCTTAGCAGCCACAATTTACGACTTTCAAACAGGTCCCGATATTCCCGATTTTTGGGTCATTGACCTGACCTGGAAGGTCAACCGATGACCTAGGACCTTGAAATTGGGTCTCATTGGCTTCCTCTCGTGACGGGCAACACGCTCGTTTTTTTCTGCGAAGCTCCAGCTCCATCAGGGGCCAAACGCGAGGGGGGTCGTACCAACCAACTTGTGCCGTCGAAGGACTCAAAATGGCCTGTGCCGGCGAGGGTTATATATACAGTTACACACTGTTTGTCTTATCAATCGCTGAAGTTATAAAGGGATCGTTCAGTCGGTATATCTATGGTGAGCATTTGCCTGTTCCGTGGCTCAGTTGGTAGAGCACCGGACTCCCCGCATTGTCTTCGCTTGCGTTTTGTCCGCCGGCCGAGCCGGAGAGAAAGTTACCGAGTGAAGGTCATTCAAATTTCAAAAACTCAATGACAATGTCACTGGGGTCACGAAAATGTTTGAGTACGTAGGTATAACATTCATTAACCTGGGGGGGGGGAGGGATGAACGTATCGTTGCAATACGCTGTTCATTACGCGAGTAACTAATAAATAAAAAATGTATGAGTTAATCCTTACTCCACCCGCTCTCCCTCTCCATAAAAAAGAGAGTTAATTGTGTTGCATTTTATTTATACCTATGCAGAAAAATAGAGGCGTCAAAGGATATGGCCGAATATCAGCGACCCTTGCTGTGTAAGCAATGGGGTATGACAAGTGGGGGTAATGGCCCCGTCCAGCGCCCATAAAGTGGGCACACTCGTGCGACCTGCCGACCACTGTTCTAGATAGAGCCATAAAACGCCGTGAATATTTTAAGCTTGACGATGCGAATCGACTGGTATGTAACATGTTTACCTCAGGTATAATTTTAAAATTATTTTTTGTTAGGTCAAATTATAGTTCATTTATCGCATTATGATGAGAGAAATACTATATCCCGGAAAAATAAACGTAATACCGCTGAGCTTAGGTTGAATCTGAAATCATTACTTCGGAAGAGTTATAAAAGAACCGTCGAACGTGTCTTTTTTGGTCATAAAGCATCAGTAGGTATGCCGCCCCCTCAGATGCCAAGTGCCGCCCCTATGAGTGCAAAATGCCGCCCCTAATTGTGATTGCCGACCCAGTGAAAATCCCTTAAAATACGCCCTGGAATGCCAGCCCGACGAATATTGATAAGGGTGATATGCAAAGGTGGATATCAACTGCTCGAATTTGTTAATCGGAAATAGTTCATCCATTTTGGCTGGCATATCAGCTATTGATTTATTACCAATACGTGCTTATTTTTTATATTTTAAATTAACGGTATTACTTATACCCGTAAGATTACAGTTCATCTTGTTGAAATTTTCTGTCATAGTAAATCGATAACGCGGTTTTGCAACGATCTTTATGCCTGACTTTATGTGCTTACCCTTTCCATCTTTCAATTTTTTTTTTCGTGGCAGACGGTTGTTGAAATATTGATCAGTAATGAATTACTGATATGTTAGCTGCATTAAATGGTCTGGATTAACGACGGTGTAAATCAGGTAGGTATTCAGAACACTCGGAGGATGCGCTCATCTTTACAGCCGTAGAGAGAGATCACTTGTGATGTTAGCATGGAGTCTGTAATAGTACGTTTTAGGCTTGTTTAAAACTCAAAATGCGTTATATTTCATAGCACTTACATTTATACAACATTTGAGGGCACTACAAGCCTGCACCCCTCACCCAGGAATAAAGACAGGCTAAATCGGAAAAATCCCCACAGTGGTGCGGGACGCCGGCCCTACAAGTCGACGGCTCGCACGCCCGGCCGGTGGATAGGGGGCGCCGCCCGCGATACCTTTCGCCGGGCGGCGCGGGCGGTGGCTGATGGCGCTTGTGGGACGTTGTAGAATGTGGATGTGAGCGGGCTGTTTGTAAACGTCAAGTGGCTATGTTAAAGTGACCATCCCACCTTAACATTAGTTTTGAGTTGAGATGGCAAAATTGGTGGCCATGGCCTGAAAATACCGGTTTGGGGACTCACAGCATCAAAAAATGTTTTAATTCGGAGATATGGAATTTCAAACTTGCAGTTTTCGAATTCTAAGGGGCTAATGCATTGGAATGCCCCCTTAGAATTTGTGACGTCAGCGCAGATCTAACGATTTTAAAGGAAGACTGCCACCTTCAAAAAGTTTTCTCAGATCGGCCTATGATTTATTCCCTGGACAAAACAAAATTTTAGAATTCACCTGACAAAGTATCATCACGTGAATCGCGAAAAAAATTGTCGATTATCATACAATTATCAATCGGTTAATGTCTAGCGACAATGTTTACACATCACTAGACTTCAAGGTCATAAGATTATTACATTTTATTTGAAAAAGTAAGGTATTTTATGATTTACTAATATATGATTTCATAAGAAATTGGCCATGTTTTATTTATTTTGCATTTAAGTTCGTAAAACATTTAAAAATCATGGCTCATTTGGAATGGGTAGTCTGGCCCATGTTAAACCCCATTTCCCACACTTTTTTGGAAAAAATGAACTACTGAATATATAAGTTTAACTTTTATTTTGACACTCCAAAATTCTTCTCTGATCTCGAAACAATCAAAGTTTTGACATATATTTACCAAAAGATAAGAAAATTCATGTTTCAAAGTTATCGATAAACAGTAGAGATGTCGGTTTTCTTGGACTAAAAAAATGGCATCAAACTGAACTTTGGTCTCCGATTTCTCGCAAACGGGTTCGAATTTCGGAAAACCGACTTCAGTCTGGGACATAGGTGGCTCAGCTCTAGTGAAAACCGTTTTGTGGAAAAAAGGTGGCAGTCTACCTTTAAATCTTTTACTACAACGTTTGGAAGCACGCGGTGGTATATGCCGCTTTCCGCGCAACAAGTGCCGCACTTTCATATAAAGTCGCTAGGAACAGCGGAGATCCCAATAAGTAAACAAATGTAAAAGTCTAATATCTTGAAAACCGGTGAATATTTTTCGATGAAATTTAGTAGATATTCGTTTTCGCTCTTTCTGAACCGAGCGACACCACTTTCATGGCAATTCATTAACTTTTTTAACGGTGGGAGCCGGGAGGGTCCCTTTAATAAACGTAAAAAAAACTGAAGAAAAAACTTTTAACCGGGAAACCAAAGTTCAATTCCCGCTAACTGCAGTGCAAAGTACCTTCCGAATGAGTATGACGCGTACGGCGCAACCTTACAAATATTAAGGTCCTTCTAAGGACCAAAGAACACCTGACGACGGCAGGAGAAGTAACTGGCCGAAACGATGTAAAATGAATATCTCAACTCAAGACGGGGACGGAAGTCCGACAACTAATATCAGTGGCAATGGGAGGAAATTGAAATGCTTTTTTTCTGGACGGACACCACTCTGAACACTTTCAAACACCTATTAACAATTCAACATGACACACTGAACCTTGAACTTTAATTGACCTTGAATTAAAACAGTAAAATTTAAATAGCAAAAAACACGCCACCTTCGATTTGGCTGATTTTTACATATTATGTTCGTCACAATGTTCCTAACAATCTGACAAAAAAAATCGGAGTGGGCCATTCATAACTTTAGCGGCAAACGCCGTTTTCATGCATCAACATCACGCGACCGCGCGTGACCTTGAAAGACAGTCCGTGTTGGTGTGTGAAAAAAAAATCTCTGTGTGGGGCGAAACTGTCGAGTGCCTGGCCCCTCCAATTCATTGTGAAGGCTACAAAGCATATATGACATAAATTTAAGCTTGAATTATATCATCCTTATCCCTTAAACATTGACGACAGAATGGTGCACTGAAGTCCCTGAGTAAGTACGAATTTACGGAAAAGACTTGCATCACGACGATAAGCAGAACTAATGGCTCTTGTGCTCTCTGTGAGAGTCAAGACATAAACACTTTATGAAATGAATGTTTGCTGATTACGGAGCGAGCGAAGCGAGCGGAGTCTTACGTAGAATAACGGAAATTTCTGAGTATGAGCGGCCGGCCGGCCGGCCGTGCAGACGCTTTTGCGAGGCTTATATCTCAGCAACCACTTGACCGATTTACATGCGGTAATTTTTGTAGGGTAGCTTCATTCCTTCTACCAAGTATTGGACTATTCCCGATGCATGTGGGTGACCCCTTATGCACGTGCCACGTGCAAAACAAAGAGGTGTGACTTTTGTAATTGTTGCAATATCTCGGTAACTACTTGGCCGATTGCGCTGAAAGTTGGCATGTAGGTGGGCACCCACTAGGCACTGCATATCCATGTGCCAGAGTTGGGGTGCCGCTGCACGTGCGCATGTGCAGGGGTCGTTTCCAGATCTCGAGAACGGCTCGACCGATTGCGCTCAAATTTGGTACACAGTTAGGGACCGGTTACTAGGGTGCCGTGCACAAGTCAGTTGGGACCCATTTTGCACGTGCGCACGTGCAGGGTGCCGCTTCCAGATCTCGAGAACGGCTGCACACTGCACAGTGGCCCTTTTTCAGAATTAGCACGCATTAATTCCCACATTACCTGAAAGTGGTGCAAGACATCACCACGTGATCAAGGACGTATTCCCTGCCAATGCAAAGAGAAGAAAAGAAACGAACTGCCCAAGGAGATTCGGCCCAACAGCGACAGGCCGCTCGGCCCAAGATTTGGCGCACGTTCGCACGGCTCGCCCGCCGGCCCAGGCCGCTCCGAACGCAAGTGTGGAGAGCCCGCCAGCCGACCGCGCTGCACTGACCGCCAGGACGCCTCAGGGCGTCACGTGACCGCATCTACAGCTGTTGCCAGCCACCGTTAGTCGGCCCCGGCCGAGCAGCAACTAAGGTCAGCGCGACGCGAACAATACAAACACATAGGCGCTTTTGACGTTAGATCGCCGATCCCACGGGACTTGTGCGGCTTGGACATCAAACGCGACAAGAAATCGGACAGTTTTTCTTGAGCACAGCGTTATGCCTACATGACATTTCAATAAGCACATCTTATGGCAAAAGTCAAGCCACATTTAGGCGCCCACCAGGTGACACCAGCTTCGAGCCAGGTCAATGAGCTTAGTCGTATCGAATAGGAGCCACAGCCGTTCGCGGACTGAACTGGTTCACGTTATCCACCGTAGAAGCAAAATGGCGCAAAATGGCGCGATGCCCTTTGGTGGACATGGTCAGAAGAGATCGGCGATTCGAACGATGTATAATACGACATGTTCCAGAGTGTGCTACTTAACATAAAGCTTCATATGTATGCCGCCATCTCCAGTTAATAATCGTCCTGTTATTGTGTCCACAATATTCGGCAAAAGTGGCCTATTTAAGTTTATACAATGAAAATTGTGGTTTCTAGGGCTTCTACGTAAACTCAGCTTCACAACCATGCCACTTATTTTTAATATTTTCTCACCGAAAGCCTTACAAACTGTTGTTCATCTCACCCTACTTTTTAGGTCCGCCGGTGGTGTCCGCGCGCCTCTCGACAAACTTCGATTTTGCGGTCAGTTTTACCAAAGATGATTATTTTTAGGAGGTAAAAATGGCACCATCGGATAGTTTGGAATGTTTTGCACACGATTAGACTACTTTTTACTCAAAAGAAGAGAAAAAATATTTTGAATTTATGCGTGCTAATTCTGAAAAAGGGCCACTGTGCACTGGTCGGAAACGCTCCAGCGAGAGGCCAGCGGCCTTTCCGCAAAAGTTTTTTGCTTGTTATTCCACAACTAGTGAAGCAAACTTCATAAAACTTTGCATACCTTCTCTGTCATATGTAAGCTATCATTTGGATGTCAAGCACTAAATATATCATATATGACGTGAATCTGTTAAGTTATGACGTCATAATTGAGTATAATACAGGATCTAGCACCACTTTAAGTCAACAAGGGAAATTGGGAGCTGCTATTCGGGCACCGGGAATGGTTTCATGCACTTCTTGCAAGGTCCAGTGCTTGACTTAAGCATTGTTGACTTTGCGTGACGTCATTTATGACGTCACTAAGGCCATATAAGTTTTTCGTCAATAACTCCTGATCAGATGGAGCTAGAGAGTCGGGAAAGCCACCATTGGACTCAGGAAGACCTGCCGAATCGAATGATATGCAATATGACCTCCTTCAACCATTTTCGTGACCTGAGGGGCTCCGACCTGACCTTGACCCGAGGTTAACACCTTAACCCTCGCACGACCAGGCCATTTCTCATAACACGAACGACCAGGGGGGGGGGGGGTTGTTACGATCCCCCTGGCGTTTCGAAACGGAAGGTCGTAGAGCTTAGCGGAAAAAACCAACGGATTGCTCTCAACGAGATCTCGCGATTGGTGGTATATTTTTTGGTCCTAGGTCAACATTTGACCTACTTATGACCGGTCAAAGGTCAAATTTTCCGAAAAAATCAAACTTTTTCAACTTTCCGCGGCGATTGCGGCAAAACGGTGGGAGATATCGACTTGAAACCTTCACTATCGTGTTCCTGGATCAATTCTCTATCGTTTGGTATGTATTGCGTTTCCCTAGCTCTAAAAATGGCGCGTTGGGAGCGCCGGAAGTCGGCAAGGTCACAGTCGGCGGCAGAAATTCGAAAAATCAAAATTTAAATTTTTGAAATCTGATTGTATTTTTGGATTTGGGAGGTCCATTTGCTCCCTATAGAAGCTAATATTGCTGCATATTCCCATTGAGGTGACAAGCATTAGCAAAATAGTGGTTCGGGCGCTTTTCAAAAATAGTACCGGACGCTGTTCCTCTTGTGACGCCATAGCTCCGTGACCTGACCTGACCCGGTCAATTTTCTTGCACCACACGATAGCCAATGCTTGCCCCAACATGCATGGGAAGTTTCATCATGATCCATCAAACAATGTGGGTATCACCGGCAGAAAACCTAGGGATTCGGCGCACACGTTTGGTAACTGTCGGCCGGAGGTTGTACCTCTTATGACGTCATAACTCCGTGACCTGACATGACCCGATCAATTTTTTTCGGCAAAAGATGCGCAAAGGCTGCCCCAGAGGGTATTGAAAATTTCAGCACCTCAGGGGGGGGGGGTGATACAACCCCCCCCCCCCTAGGCGTTCTAGGGTTAAGTTGAGTTCACCCGAACACCAAGTATAGCATTCAACGCGTCTGAGCTAGACAAACACGATGATGCCAAAATCGCGGCAGTGCGACCATTTTTGGTAAAGTAATTAACCTAAAACCGAACCCGTGCCTTGTGGCACTTACCTGACCTAAGAGGTCACTGGCTGACCTAAGACCTTAAAATCGGGTAGTACCTGATTTTTGCGTCTTATAACGGCACACAAGCTTTTTTTCCGCGAGGCTCTAGCTCAATTAGAGGCGAAACGGCGAGGGAGTTGTACCAACCCTCCCCGGTCAATATAGAAAACCAATCGGTCCGGCCAGGGTTAAATACCGGAATTGTGATCTAATGTAAAAAGACGGCCCAAGGTAACCCGACGTCAGTGACAGGTGTCCTATATTTGCAGCGTCTTATATTCACGAAGGTTTCAATTTCCACTTTCTTCAGCCGAGTGATGGTTGTCAATAGCAAGGCTCTCTAAATGCAAGCCGTAATCGCCACGCAATAAGTGGAAGGCTTTTGAAGTCAATACATACATAAATGCATACATAAAACGCGCTTTTCACAAAATTCATAAACTCAAGCGCATCTGTTTTTAATGACCAGTCAATACGCATGGATGCGTGCAGGCCACACAGGTCAGCGTAAGCCGGGCGCGGCGGCCGAGCCGAAACTGGGGCGGGGCGGGCGGTAGTTGGGTAGGAAGAGCGGCTCCTGCAAATTTTGCGCAAATATGCGCAGTTAGCTTTTATGTTGCCCTGGTGTAAATTTAAATCCTACTTCATCTCACAAAAAATCAGAGTGGAACTAGATGGGACTACCTGTTGTTTCCTTACCTAAACTTTGCAGTTATATTCCAGAATCACTGTAGGAGAGCCTTCATAAAAAAGCTATAGTACATCTTAGTTAGGGATTTAGTATGCCAAAAATTTTGCACTGACCAGTCGGCAACTTCATAACGAACATTTTGATGCATAATATGTGGGATTTCAATTTGGTGTCTATCAGCAATAAGACTCTGAATATCCGGCTCTAGAAACCTCTAGCTCCGCGTCAGTTTCCGAGTTCTGGGATACCCCATCTTCGGGGGCTGATTACAGTTATTTTTGGTCACCCGGATTAGTTTTTTTTTTGGCCTAAGCATAATAATTTGATCAATTTCAAATCGATCTATATAAAAAATAATCCGAAACTCCGGAATCGCCCGTGGCCTCTCGTGAGGGCGTTTCCGACCAGTGTGGGCTGGGCCGATTGTGCCCAAATTTGGCACATCGCTAGAGACCAGTCAGTAGGGTGCCGTGCACAAGTCAGTTGGAGGTACCCCCTCGAAATTTCGAAAGTGCAAGACTCACCCCCTCGCTCGCTCCGTTAGTCGCCCCAAAAGGCGCTATACTGGTATCCCAAACTCTGCAAGAATGGAAATGAATAGTCATCGTAGTCAAGTATTCACGTTCCGTAGTAAATGTGTCTCAGGCAAATGGTATTTCGCGGTGGATTTTGAGCCGTCTGGAAATGCATTATGAAGAAAATTCAACGAAAACATTATTATGTAACGACATAGCTACGACAATCTTAAAAAGGAGGCTGGCGAAACGTTAAGCAAACGGGACGCTCTATGCTAGTAACTATGTACCACCTTGTTAGTTTTGAGCTCGGCTCAAATAAGCAAAACGATCAGTGTCTTTCACGCTGATTTAATGAAAAATATATACAAAGATCCAGATAAGATATGAACATAAAATAATAGAAATACAATATACTATTAAGTACAAATAGATGGGATATATACCCAGAGAAAATTATGACCAGGTGCATGGTGAGATTGTATTTGATGCTCATTGTTTCCACGCCTATACCTACTTCGGTTGTAATCTGTCCGGGTCTCCTATATGCAGTATCTGTGAACGTGTCCGGACCTATCGGTTTCCACATGCGGGTAGTGTGTGTGTGTGGGGGGGGGGGGGAGGGCACCTACGACCCCGTCATCGTTTTGCCCCTAAATGACCATCTGCGCCGTTACGAAGCGTAGCAACTTGTACCCGATGTTAAGGCGTCAGGCTAGTCGCTGAGCTCTGGGATCATGCCAAGTGCTCCAAGGTAGAGTTCGTTTTTTGGTGAATAAATGACCAAACAAATGGACGCCATTTAATTGCGTCCCAGAAAAGCTATTTCTGGCACCTAAAAGCTGACTCGCCCCAAAATTGGTCCTCAGCACCTATTTGGTGGATACCAGCACCAATCATGGAAAATGACCTTAATTAGCTGTTTCTGGCACCTATTCACCGGTAAGCCTTACTCTTTTTTCTGAATCTGGCACCTAAATGCTGAGCGTAGCACCAATCTAGTAGAAAAATGAACTACTGGCTGGTAGAATCATGTTGTTCTGGTATAATGACTCCTGGAGTCTAGCCTAAAGGTTGCCAGTGCAGCTACACTCTAAGACAGCCCCGTAGTGATCTCAACATTGTATATGACGTTTAAGTAAGCAAATAATATTGATTTGTTCGAAAAAACAATGTCATTAAAATATTTAAAAGTATTTACTTGTAATGCTTTAAGGAAAACATTTTTGTGAGTAATTGTCTCGATTTTGACCATTAAAGCGGGTATTGTATTTTTTGACGTCATCAAATAGCTCCAAAAAAAGAAATGTAATGTTTTCATTCCGTTCAAGGCCGCTGAAGAAACGCGGGATCTTGCGTGGGACATTGTCCGTTGTTTGCCGCGCAGAGTTGTGCCGTGGTTGTGCCTTTTTCATCCGTTTCTTACTTATGTCATATGTGTGCATGAAGCTTTGATTTTGTTTTTGGTTATTGTGTGGCCGGTCATTCAAACACCCCTGTAGAAACCGGATGCTGCGTTTGATCGAGATGGAGTCAGACGATGACTGCAGAAAGCTAATAATATTGAAAAGAGGGCCGGTTGCGTGGCATGTCTGTTCAGAGTTGACATTTTGCTTTACTCCAGTTTATGACCTGAGAGCCTGGCTGGAAGTGACGGATCCGATCTTTTCACGTTAAAATGGCTGAGGGTGCAATAATCTCTAGTCTCTACATAGCGGGCTGGTATAGGAGCGTCTTGCTATGCTGCACCATAGCTGGCTAGTGATTCTCTTTTGGCTAGAAATGGCATTAATCATTATCTCCACTGGCGAAAATGGCACTTGACATCACCGAATGCAACGTTCATGTTGTTAGGATACATAAAATCAGGAAGATTACGCGAATTAGGTAGGCAAACGTGGAATAAAATAGGTGCTGGATGTTTTGGTTTTGGTGCTGAATCAGCAAACAGCAAATACGGAGTTCAACTAGACGATCTGGCAACTTTAGGCTGTGTGGAAGCAATTAGGTGCCAGATTCAGATATTAGGGTCGAATAAGCATTTTGGGGCTGATCAGCAATTAGGTGCCAGAAACAGCTTTTTAGGGACCAGAAACAAATATTCCCCCAAACAAATTGTCACACAGTCACGATTTTGACACCATAGTAACCTCCCTGCTCAGAACACGTCAAATGGTTCAGTTTAGTGAGCTGACCTGACCGTTTTTGCTTGGAGAAGATCAACCTTGTGCGTTGACCTTTAGGTCAAGGGCAGGTTAAAGCCACTCAGGACACAAAACTGGTCAAAATAATTCATGCTGCATACCGCTCGATCTGGCAGGTCTTCTGAGTCCATTGGTGGCTTTTTCAACTGGATAGCTCAATTCGTTTAGGAATTATTGATGGGAAAAGTTCAATGACCTTATTTACGTCATATATGACGTCACGCGAAGTCAACAATGCAAGCATTTTGCATCGAACGTCGCAAGGTGTGTATGGAAGCTTGATTCCATGTGCTTGGGATAGTCTTGAATCATTGCTTGCCCAAAAATAGATGTTTCCATATTTCCCCATTGACTTGAAATGGTAAGGTCACGTGACTGACCTGACCTCAGGTGAAATTTATCAAAAATCCGAGACGTACAAGTTTTGATGACTTGGAAGATCACTCAATCCTGTAAGTTTCATCTTCTTGTGAAAGATCTATTGTCTTCGAGGGCGGTGTGACTGCGATATTTTAGGACCATACAGAGGTTTACTTATGGCGTCATAGTTCAGTGACCTGACCTGAGTTGAAAAATTGAGGCCACGAGATCCAGCTTAAATCAAAGGTCAAGCATACCGGCTTGTATTTTTCCGTGACCAGCGCGTACCGAGTGATCGCAAAAAGCCGTCGAGCGATGGGGTTTGCACTCGTGTCTCCTCTCGGCCGGAGAGGGCGAAGGATCAATAATCAAGATCAAGAAATGGGATTAGTGGGTATAGGTGTGACTCTGCACGCACTAGTGAACTCCCTGAAGTAATTGGTAAATTGCTTGCATTCAGTTCAACTGAACGGCTAATTTTCAACATATCACCGAGCACCGTTACTTCAAGGTAGAGTTCTGCACGGCTGCAATTTTCCACAGCCTAGCCGCCTCGCAGCCGTGGCTCCACAGCCACAGCCGCCCACAGGCGTGGCAAACTGTGGGCAGCAAGCCGTCAGCCGGCCGTGGATACTTTCAATGAAATGCAACCAAATAGTATATAATAAGTTGTTTTTAGTTGAAACATATAGCCAAAAGCACATTGCAATGGGCTATAGATTCTCAAGCTCATTAAGCATAATAGGTTAAGTGGTTGTGTATCTGGCTTCAGGCGGAAGGCCTGAATCCTGATGCGCATCGCATGCCTACACAAGCCCTTGCAAGGGGTTAAGAAAGATGGGTAGGTAGGTACCTACATCAACAGAAAACATAAACAACGAACCAGAATAGAAGCACTAGCAGTATAGATGTTGCAGGCACTTTAGAAAATCAGTCATTTTGTAAAATGCCTAGGCATTTTACAAAAAGACGGCTGTTTGAAAAATGACTGAACGCAGCCAGGCTTTTTCAAAATGGCTAGCCATTTTACAAAATGACTAGGCATTTTGCAAAATGCCTGACCAACATGGAACGTAGATCCCACTACAGATACTATGGCCAACAGTTTTTGGACGTCTTCCTATACCCTATAGGTACGTGTTCAGCCTGTAGCTGATCGATTTGAAGCTCTGTGATGACGACAATGCTGAGTAACGACCAGGTTGACGCACGGACGCTCACTCACAGCCCACGCATCAACAAAGAAGCCCAGTGTGGACCACCCCTCC
The DNA here is from genome assembly GCF_019059575.1 of Amphibalanus amphitrite. Classification (NCBI taxonomy): domain Eukaryota; kingdom Metazoa; phylum Arthropoda; class Thecostraca; order Balanomorpha; family Balanidae; genus Amphibalanus; species Amphibalanus amphitrite. The sequence continues at coordinate 18,827 of NW_024883441.1, read as the reverse complement.
CCTCCTCAGTTGACTGGACAGCGCTCATTGGCTCTAAGGAACTTCAACAAGTCTACCCTAGGCCTAGTCCACGCAATTGTTTACAGTATTATTGTTTAGGTTTTCTTCCTAACTTTTCTTTGGAATAAAAAAGCTCTCTGATTACAATGAATATTAAAGCAATAATTAACAAAACACGATTAATTTTGTTCTGTGGCAACAGCTTTGAGTACCTACTTGCACGGTCCCAGTTAAAAATATCAAGCTCCACATCGGGAGAATCATCAGGTCGCTTGGCGTAGGACGAGAGCGTTGGTTTCAAAAGACACTAACGCCTAAGTGTGTGGGATCGAATCCTCGCGACCTCTAATAGTTTTACAGATACAGGCCGGCATAGGGCCAGTCGTTTGTTGACGCTCCAGATCGATCATTTTAAATCCAGCAGCGTCGCTGACGTGGGGGTTGGAAATGTCGCGGGCCTGCACTTCTCAAAATAGAGGTAGGTATGCACTTCCCACTGCTGGACTCCTCTGGTCATAATGCTGGACTCCTCAGTCCTCGGTCCACCTACACGCTACCAAAACGTATATAATTAGGTAGGTACTCGTATCTACAACACGCTGCTCAGTCATTTTGTAAAATGGCTAGGTATTTTGTAAAATGCCTAGGCATTTTGCAAAATGACTGGAGAGTCAGTCATTTTGTAAAATGCCTAGGCCTTTTGCAAAAACCCTGGAAAATCAGGCATTTTGCAAAATGCCTAGGCATTTTACAAAATGACTGATTTTCTAAAGTGCCTGCAACATAGACATCTAATGCCAAATCCTGAAGCATGTTTGTGGGATAGAACAACAGACCCTGATGCTTTTCATTATCGATGTTAGGTATGGAAAATGAGACTGAAGTTGATGGACTGTCAAAAAGTGATTGTCTAGTCAAAACTCTTGCTTCTTTCTTACCTTGCATATTTTCTGAAGTGTGATATGCCAGGCTTGAAGCAGCCTTCTGAGCAAGTCTCAAACTATTTTGATATGCAAGGCATCAAAACACTAGTGAGCATCCAAGAAAGAAAAACATTCATCTATTTTGATTTTTCCAAATAATGATCTTCGCTCAAATCCCCAAGGACGTGCGAGCCACAATTGCCTCTTTCAATCAACAATTTCACTTGAGTTTTTAATGACGTCAATAGCAAAGAAGTGGCAATAAATTGTTTTGTGTCACTATAAACAGCCATAAAAATTATAATCAATAAATAATAATATGAGAAAGCGCTTGTTTGAGGCTCATGATGATAAGTATAATGATGAAAGAAAACCGAAGCCTCATAATAATGAATGTATTCTAAATTATGACCGAGAAGAAAGAGATAACAGTTTCGGGCGTAGCCCATCATCAGATCTCCTAAAAGATACATTTTGAAAATTGTATAATAATAATATAATATAAATATATTAATAATATAATATTTAGCAATAAATAATAATGCTAAACAGTGCTCTCAAACAAAGATGAATTATCAAATTTTTACGTTTTCAGAAGAAGACGTCATTTTATTAGTAAAGTCAACAGCTCGCGTAAGAAATATTGTGTTCAGGGTTTTCACCGTCATGTGAATTACGTGTTCAGGGTTTTCACCATCATGTGAATTAACCGTAAGTAAGGTTCATGCTCACTTAGAATCTAATTCCATTGGCTTCGTTGATCAGCATTTTCTGTTAGCGGTCACTCACACACCAGTTAGAACATAAAGCGCCAGTTTTATATTATGTAATTGGACTTGCCGAAACTCCAGAAATACACCTAAGAGTTATTTTAGATAATATTTTATGAAGCCTTTACCTGCCTTTACCTAGACGTGATTTCTTTTTCTATTACCTGAAATAATTATTGAACGCTCGTCTTCAATAGCTGTAAGGTGCTCTCCTAATGACCAGGTGAGATTGATTTGAGAGGGATGTGACAATGCAACATATTGCATTTTCTGAAATTGTCAAGCTCTTGATGATGAAGGAACAATCGGTACCTATAATTAGTATTCTGTACCAGAGTCCAAACTCCCCTACAGCAAATGGTAAAACCATTACAGGTTTTCAAAGGCTTCACTACTTTCAATGTTGCTGGGCATCCTTTGCATGATTTTTACAGGCTAGACTGCTTATCAGAATGTAAGATTGAGGATTTAAAATTTTATATTTGAGTACCTACTTAAGATTGAGCTTGAAATCTCACAGCTGTGGCCACAGCCGTAGCCGTGTTCTTGGAGATATTTGCAGCCGCCCCGGCCCACAGCCGTGGGGCTGCAGCCAGCCGCGGCTGCAGCCGGCCGGTGCAGACCTCTACTTCAAGGTCACGCGCGGTTACTAAATATACGTTTGCATATAGCCATTTTCTTTAAAACTTCTGAATGGCCCACTCTAATTTTTTTCACAGGTTGTTAAGAATATGGTTAACAATAAAATATATAAAAATGAGCCAAATCAAAGGTGGCGTTTTTTGCTACATAAATTTTTGTGCTTAAGAACAGAGTTAAGCAAATTTCAAGGTCATATTTTTAGGTACATGCAATTTTTAACAAATGTTTAAGAAATTACCTAAACAGTGCGGTTTATTTCATTCAAATCCAACAAGTACAACCAAAGTTATGGTCGATCAAAAATATACAGATGCAACATTTTGTAAAAATTTGATGCCCTATATTTAGAAGACCTATGGTCAAAATGTGCAAAAAAAATGTCAATGTAATGTCCGGAGCGACACAGGAGCTCGCTCACAAATTTAGAATGGAATCGCTAATGGTAAGGTGCAAAACAGCCGATTTTTGTTCCATTTGACGTGGAATGCCCCAATTGATAAATGTTCAGGGGTATAAGGGCAGCTGGCGGGTATCAGGAAAGTTCAGGGCAGCGGCTGCGGCGGCGGTGGCTGGTTTTATTGGTAGCCAGTAGCAGAGATTCTCTTTTTTAACCTTCGCAAAATATCAGCTACGCACAAACAACCAAGAGGAAATGATTACGTTTCGTACGGTCGGAGAGAGGCACAAATTCCGAGTTATTCTTTCCGCCACCGGAAACCCATCGAAAACACTTCAGCAGACTGCAGCCACACTCTGAGGGTTACAGCAGACCACCTCTGATGGAAGGGTGTACTCGCCGTCTCACCTCACAATCGAACAGCTGCAGCGCCAGCTGATCATCAAACACGGTGAGTCCGTGCTTGGTGCCGGCAGCCCAGATATTGGAGGCGATGGCGGCCACCACATCACATTGCTGCTCCGAGCCGCCGCCGCTGTACGCCAGAGGCGCGCCCTCCAGGTTCATCAGTCTGCACGCCGCGGACACACACCATACGTCACACAGTCTGCACACCGCGGACACACACCATACGTCACACAGTCTGCACACCGCGGACACACACCATACGTCACACAGTCTGCACACCGCGGACACACACCATACGTCACACAGTCTGCACACCGCGGACACACACCATACGTCACACAGTCTGCACACCGCGGACACACACCATACGTCACACAGTCTGCACACCGCGGACACACACCATACGTCACACAGTCTGCACACCGCGGACACACACCATACGTCACACAGTCTGCACACCGCGGACACACACCATACGTCACACAGTCTGCACACCGCGGACACACACCATACGTCACACAGTCTGCACACCGAGGACACACACCATACGTCACACAGTCTGCACACCGCGGACACACACCATACGTCACACAGTCTGCACACCGCGGACACACACCATACGTCACACAGTCTGCACACCGAGGACACGCGCCATACGTCGCACAGTCTGCACACCGCGGACACACACCATACGTCACACAGTCTGCACACCGAGGACACACACCATACGTCACACAGTCTGCACACCGCGGACACACACCATACGTCACACAGTCTGCACACCGCGGACACACACCATACGTCACACAGTCTGCACACCGCGGACACACACCATACGTCACACAGTCTGCACACCGCGGACACACCATACGTCACACAGTCTGCACACCGAGGACACACACCATACGTCACACAGTCTGCACACCGCGGACACACACCATACGTCACACAGTCTGCACACCGCGGACACACACCATACGTCACACAGTCTGCACACCGCGGACACACACCATACGTCACACAGTCTGCACACCGCGGACACACACCATACGTCACACAGTCTGCACACCGCGGACACACACCATACGTCACACAGTCTGCACACCGCGGACACACACCATACGTCACACAGTCTGCACACCGAGGACACACACCATACGTCACACAGTCTGCACACCGCGGACACACACCATACGTCACACAGTCTGCACACCGAGGACACACACCATACGTCACACAGTCTGCACACCGCGGACACACACCATACGTCACACAGTCTGCACACCGCGGACACACACCATACGTCACACAGTCTGCACACCGCGGACACACACCATACGTCACACAGTCTGCACACCGCGGACACACACCATACGTCACACAGTCTGCACACCGCGGACACACACCATACGTCACACAGTCTGCACACCGCGGACACACACCATACGTCACACAGTCTGCACACCGAGGACACACACCATACGTCACACAGTCTGCACACCGCGGACACACACCATACGTCACACAGTCTGCACACCGCGGACACACACCATACGTCACACAGTCTGCACACCGCGGACACACACCATACGTCACACAGTCTGCACACCGCGGACACACACCATACGTCACACAGTCTGCACACCGCGGACACACACCATACGTCACACAGTCTGCACACCGCGGACACACACCATACGTCACACAGTCTGCACACCGCGGACACACACCATACGTCACACAGTCTGCACACCGCGGACACACACCATACGTCACACAGTCTGCACACCGCGGACACACACCATACGTCACACAGTCTGCACACCGCGGACACACACCATACGTCACACAGTCTGCACACCGCGGACACACACCATACGTCACACAGTCTGCACACCGCGGACACACACCATACGTCACACAGTCTGCACACCGCGGACACACACCATACGTCACACAGTCTGCACACCGAGGACACACACCATACGTCACACAGTCTGCACACCGAGGACACACACCGTACGTCACACAGTCTGCACACCGCGGACACACACCATACGTCACACAGTCTGCACACCGAGGACACACACCATACGTCACACAGTCTGCACACCGAGGACACACACCATACGTCACACAGTCTGCACACCGAGGACACACACCATACGTAGGGGGGGATCCAAGGGGGAAGGCCAGTGCCCCCGCCCCCTCCCCTGGGGCCCGGGGGCACCAAAGGTCTGTCAGGGGCACCACAGGCCTGTCAGGGGCATCACCGGCCTCGCAGGGGCACCTTGGGTCTGTCAGGGGCACCACGGGCCTTTCGGGGACACTTCAGGCTTGTCAGGGGCACCACAGTCCTGTCTGGGCCCAGGGGCACCACAGGCCCAGCAGGGGCACCACGGGCCTGTCAGGGACCCACAGGCTTGTCAGGCAGGGGCACCACAGGCCTGTCAGGAGCACCATCGCCCTAGCAAGAGCACCACAGGTCTGCCAGGGGCACCACAGACCTGTCAAGGACACCACCGGCCTCGCAGGGGCATTTCAGGCTTGTCAGGGGCGCCACAGTCCTGTCAGGAGCACCATCGGCCTAGCAAGAGCCGTACAGGTCTGCCAGGGGCACAACAGACCTGGCAGGGGCACCACCGGCCTCGCAAGGGCACTGCCGGCCTCGCATGGGCACCTTGGGCCTGTCAGGGGCACTTCAGGCTTGTCAGCGGCACCACGTCCCTTCCAGCGGCACCTGCGGCCTAGCAGGGGCACCACAGCCCCCCCCCCCCAATACTGAAATTAGGGCGCCACCAAAATTAAGTGGCCGAAATCGATTGAGTTTTTAATTTTGGGTATAGGGAGGGGCACCACTTCGATTATGACCCTCCCCTTGGAGTTTCCCTGGATCCGCCCCTGAGTGAGTGCGAAAAGACAAGACAAGAGACGGTCTCACCGATCATCCGATCAGTATCGGGTCAAATCTGGAGTTCCGGATATTTTAAGTTGCGCCCGGGCGGTGCCACTGCACACAGCCGCTATCCGGGTTCAGAAGTGGCCAATGCCCTAATTTTCGACAAATTTTAAAGCGTGCTTTTCTCACATTTTCTGGTCGTAAATTGATCAGACTGTATGAAATGTCATCCAGAAAAAATATTACTCATTCTGGCACAGATTGGTGGGCTCCCAAAGTACATCGTTTTGTTTTGCTCCGTGAGACCGAACTTGTGCTGCGATTTTCATGTAAATGTTGACGAGTCTCCTGTCATATTCTTTGCTTGAAAATGCGTAAGTAAGATATCAGCTGATCTCCAACTATCTCAAGGACACAGAATCGTGATTTGATGCACTCCTTGCAAGGTTAGATGCGTCACTTTTGCAATGTTGACCTTCCGTGACGTCATTTATGACGTCATCAAGGTCATATTAGTTTTTCGTCAATAACTCCCGACCAAATTGAGCTAGCGAGTCGAGAAAGCCACCAATGGACTCAGGAAGACCTGCCGAATCGAATGATATGCGACATGACCTCTTTCGACCAACTTCGTGACCTGGGGGTGCTGACCTGACCTTGACCTGAGGTTAACACCCTAAGTTGATCTGACCCGAACAAAAAGTATATCATTCGACGTGCCTGAGCGAGGCGAACACGATGCTGCCAAAATCGCGGCTCTGCGGCCGTTTTTTGCGAAGTTATTCACCAAAAACTGAACCGTACCCTGGGGCACTTGACCTGACCTCAGAGGTCACCGGTTGACCTAGGACCTTAAAATCGGGTACCAATCTCTGCGTCTCGTAACGGCGCACACGCTCGTTTTTTCCGCGACGCGCTAGCTCCACCAGGGGCGAAACGGCGAGGGGGGGGGGTCGTACCCCCCCCCCCCTCGGCCGGCGCGTATGTAGAAAACCGATAGGTCCGGCGAGGGTTAACTTAACTTTCCTAGGCTGATGACAAGGTAAACACCTATTCATTGTAATATTTCTAAAATGTAAATAAATCATGAGCGATGAGCATAAAAAAGTGAAAAGAACAGCGATCAACTAGGAGCTAGCGCGGAAATCCACTGACGTAGGTCGCCTCGTACTGGCGCAGCTCGTACAGCGGCACCGGCGTATCCCGCACCCGGCCGTCCGCCTTGCCCGCCTGCGCCATCAGCCGTTGGAAATGGCTGCGCTGCCGCTCAAACATTAGCGTGACCGCCTGGCCGGCCCGGCTGACGCGCGCCGTCCGACGCACGCAGTGTGTCTTCAACAGCGCCGGGATGTCGTACGACACGACCGCGTCCACGGCGTCCACGTCAATACCGCGCGCCATAGCCTCGAGCACACCAGCGCGGCCATCTCAGCTAGCGCGCGCCGCCGCTGGCCCGCCGGCACTGCCCCAGGGAACTCAGTCTCGCGCGCGCCCAGCACCGACAGCGGTAGCTCTAGCCGGTGCGCCGCCCCCTTCGAGTTGACCAACACGAGCAAGCGCCGCCAGTCGGGCTGTCGGAGCAGGTGGTTCATCAGCTTCAGCGGCTGCCACCACGCTGAACGACTCGCTCAGCTCGGCCGGCGTGGTGAACCTGCCGACGAACTGACCGGGCAGTGCGGCGGCGGCGTCTGATTTTTAAATCGTCTATATCTTTAAAACCGGCCATTTCTTAGCATATTGCAGCTCATTTTTATCGCTAGAAAATTTGTTGGACTTTCTAATGACATCAACGGCTGAGCGATATGTGTAGAGTGTCACCAACAATCTTCAAATGAAGTTAGTCATTTTTACGTTGTAAAGGAATGGAGTACCCCTTGCGAGCATCAGGGGTGACGTCACTCAGGATCTGTCTCTGATTGGTCGGCGGGGGAGTGACTGTACCTTCTATAGATGGCCTTGAGATATGCAGTGCCTAGTGGTGCCTACCTACATGCCAACTTTCAGCGCAATCGACCAAGTAGTTACCGAGATATTGTTTGCAACAATTACAAAACTGACACCACTTCGTTTTGCACGTGGCACGTGCATAAGGAGTCACCCACATGCATCAGGAATAGTCCAATACTTGGTAGAAGGAATGAAGCTACCCTACAAAAATTACCGCATGCAAATCGGTCAAGTGGTTGCTGAGATATAAGCCTCGCAAAAGCGTCCGCACGGCCGGCCGCTCATACTCAGAAATTTCCGTTAAAGGTAGTGTGCCACCTTTGAAAGATTTCCCATTTTATTTTTCCTAGGATAAGAAGCTTCTGTTTTTACCTAATATCGCAAAAAAAAATCAAAAATGGGCCTGGAATAGTGCCTTTTTCGCCTAAAAGTTTTTCGGTTTTTAGATATGTATAACAACTGTAGTGGGCTCACCTGCAAACAGGCGTCGGGCAACAATCGCGAATGCGGCGCACTTGTGACAATAAGCAAAGGTCATTATAGTGTTACGACCATACGACGTACGGGAATGAGTTATCAGCTGTCTAATCGTAGACAACACAATGTCGAGCCTTAAACTGTAAGCCCGTATTGTATTGTTTCTTTTATTTGGCTGTCGAACATTATTTATGGTTTGAAATATGATTTTATGTAAAATAATTGATATGAAAAAGCCGTCTTATAAGTTATGACCCCATTTCACCACACGCAAGTGGCAGAAATGACAATGATCAGCTGACGCATTTTTCTTGGCCGAAGTCAGAGCGCGCGGCCCGACGCACCACGCGTATTTGGAAATTCCGACCTCGACGAGCATCAGAAGCCACCTAACAGGCGTGTTCGAAACCGCAGGAGATGATGATGAACGGGTTTATCGAAACTTGATTGGATGAGCATATCGGTAATAGCGATTTCAGTGTGTGCATTTATTGTTCATAGTGGTGTGGAATGTGGTTGGGGTACGACCGACAACCCGTCGGGGCGAATTTCGCACTGGGGTACTCAAAATTTGAAGAATTTAAGACGTTTTCATGAGTTTTGAAGGTATGGATAAGTTCTAAAAATCCGGTTCTCCTTATCTGGGCCATTAACTCCATACGGTCCAAGAAAGCTGGCACACTACCTTTAATCTAAGGAAAGACTCCGCTCGCTTCGCTCGCTCCGTAATGATATGGCGTAAAGAAAGAGCCTTTATCATCAGGCAGGACGAAAAGGCTGGTGTTTGGCGCTGTGGTGTTAATTTTTTCGTTTTATTACAATCTATTTGCTACAAGCACCCAACAGTAAGATAATAGTGTATTAACTAATGGTCAACTTACAAGTTGCTTGCTCACCCGGAAGTGGAAAATAATGATGGAAGGTCATTTTCGAAGGTGCTTGATGAAATGCTGGAAAGGGAGGCAGAGAGGGTTGGCTCATCGGATTCAAGATTTTAAATAGATATGTCACTGTTTTCACATATTCAGCTACATTTGACATTGCAATGCGCCAGCTACTGATACCGACTACTTTTGGGTGGAACTTGAGTTGTGCAGCTAACTTATAACAGAGAACGTGCATTGACATTGCTAAGACCAAAATGGCAAGATTTTCACAACATTGAGAGATTGACAAGGATTTTTTTCCAGTCTCATGTTGAAATAAATAGTTCAATTAGCTTGATTATAGCTTATGTTTTCATGCCACTTCCTAGAATAAAGCAGCCAATGCTTTCTGTCATGTGAGTAATATAATGACAATATGCACAATTGCAAGCTGTGGCATGTTCTGAAGGTTTTCTTTTTCAATTGCTGAGGTCTTTCCAGCCTCCGCTGCAAAAACGGTGGCTAATGACGACAGTGAGGACACCTCCGAGTCGGACGAAAACGCCGCCGCTGACGACTTGTATGTATGTATGTTAGGGTGGCACTTAAAAATCAATTTTTGATTTTTAATGCGTGCGGGTGGTTTTTCGGTTCCATTCCCGTAAAAAATAAGGGAGGCAAATTTTTATGGGAAAATATTAATGTTTAGAGGTCGCGAATCAAGGTCAAAATTGAGATTTTGGTAGCATATTTCAATATCATTGAAATCGCTTCTGAGTTTCCTATTACGCTATAATCGGATGATAATAGGCATTTCTTAGTCATTTTCATATTGCTTATTGATATTCCATGCAGCTTCGGCCACGCCAGATTTCCAGAACGCTGGTCTATGTACTCCACTACTCCAGTTCCTCCTCTTTAGTAGATTATTGGCGCTCATTGGAGGGAGGGGTATCATGGGCAACGGGCACCCAGATCACTTTGTGTGTAGCCTGGTTAGCAATTGCAGTCGATCTTCGGGTGTCAGGTTAGCGTTTTCTGTGATCTTTTCAACGACATGGAGGAAGAACTGGCGCTAATCTTTGTCTTTCATGAGTGCCAGTCCTACATCACCGCCATACCGCGCCTGGTGAAGTCATTCACCACCCGCAGCTCCCGGACTACACGAGCTGCGGTTTGGTAGCTGCTGTCCTCCCAGTGGCCTTGGTCATTGATGCGTCCAGGTCGTGTATCCTTAAGAGCTTTTTGAACGATGGTGTGAGGAAGCTCGCCAACGTCTCGGTCGCGAGAGCGGCGTTCATAGTGACTTATGGGGCGGGTCCCCTCTCCTACAAGTCTATTGCCCGCACCATGTCTTGATTGAGCCCGAGGGTCGGGGTCTAAAAGCTCCAGAGTCACCAGCCGATTACTCAAGTACTACAGGTGACGGCCGAAGACCGGGACTGTCGCCTTCAACAGCTCCTTGTCGGGGTAGGTGCAGAACGAGTTCACGAAGGTCAGGTCCAGAGCCGGCGCAGTGGCAGTAGAGTCCCAGACCAGGCGGCGGCGGCGGCGGCGAACTTGCAGGCAACGAACAGCGCACAGCGTCTGATGACCTGGGCCTCGGCCGCCGTCAGCCGGAGCCGCTCCCTGAAGAGGAAGGCATCCCCGTACGGATGGTCTTTGCCATCCACCTAACTTAGTGGAGTACTCTGAGGCGGAGAAACGGATGCCGTGCTTGGAACTCCACCGAGAGCAGTTACGCAGAGCTCCAGAAGTTTTCGGTAGTCTTCCCGGAGCTAGGCATAGTCCAGCGATGGAAGCGATGGAAGCTGACCAGCAGCTTGTCCCACTCCGGAACGTCGTCGACGGCGAACGCCACCGGTGTGATCCTGTCAATGAAGCATGAACTCCCACCCGCCTTTGAACCTCTTAAACAGCCGGATGTAGAGGCCGCTCGAGATTCTACGGCAGGTGGAGAAGGCCTTCTCTAGGACCAGCTCTTACACGTGGTGCCGGCAGGCCAGCTGGAGGACGGGCCGATCCAGCTTCTGCTCGATAAGGGCTAAAGTACCGTTCACCAGCATGCTGTTCACCGTCGTGGCGTCGAAGCAAAAGGCCGCAGTTCCGCTTCTCCAGTTCCTAGCCCCCCAGCGCTGTGAGCATGGCCTCCTGTGCTTGGATGGAGGGGAGTTTGGGAACGGCGAGGAGCTTGGCCACCCTAACCCCACCCCCCCCCCATCACCAGGACCTAGAATCGGTCGACGCTCCTTCTCTCGCGGTTCAGGATTCGCGGTTTAGCCGGAGTCGTATCAGAAGTTCCGTGCCGCAGTTGATAACAGGTTCACGTGTTCTTCACACATTACGGTTGGGCAGTTTGGCCCGGTCGAGGCCAGTTCACTGTTGGGGACGTCCGCTCGCCCGCATGCGCTTGGGAGTGTGAGTCGACGTTTCTCTCTCATGGTCGCCATCGTCAAAGACGTTCCCTCCGTGTGCGCGTCGCAACGGCCGGGTAAGTCTGTTGCTGGCACTGGCACTATGTAGAGTCGGAAGAAGCGCCCACGGAAGAACATCCCGAAAGCACAATAAACCAGTGCAGCTCAATGCCCACTCTCGCCTCTGCTTTCCCCCGCCGGCGATAGGCTGACTCCAACTTCTTCACACTCTCTTTGACAGAAAAGGAGCATGTCTCAAGAACCGATAGAACTGTGGGGCTCGTCCTCCTTTTGGAACAGGAGAGACCGTTCACTCCTCACACTTATAAGAGGATATGACCTCCACTGTGAGAAGCAGACTTGTGCCGGGACCAAAAATCAAGATCCAGGATCCTCAAGGTCCCACGGCAAATTCAATTTTTAGAATCCAAGGTTTCCAAGGTCCAACGGCAAATTCAATTTCTAGAATCCAAGGTTTCCAAGGTCCCACGGCAAATTCAATTTCTAGAATCAAGGTTTCCAAGGTCCTACGGCAAATTCAATTTCTAGAATCCAAGGTTTCCAAGGTCCCACGGCAAATTCAATTTCTAGAATCCAAGGTTTCCAAGGTCCCATAGCAAGTATACTTTGCAGGGTCCACAGTCCCCAAGGTCCCACGACAAGAATGCATTGCAGGATCAACAGTCCCCAAGGTCCCACGACAAGAATGCATTGCAGGATCCACAGTCCCTAGGGTCCCACGACAAGTGTGAATTTCAGGATCCACAGTCCCCAAGGTCCCATGACAAGTACACACTTCAGAGTTCAGGGTCCACAGTCCTCAAGGTCCCACGGCAAGAATACATCTCAGGATCCAAAGTATTGAGGGTCCCACAACAAGAACTTAAACAAACTAACATTCTGATAAGCAGACTTACTTCTAAATATTCTGCCAATGGATGCCCAGCAACATTTAAAGGGGCAGAACCTACGCAAACCTGTGGACTGTGGTGGTTTTATCGTTAACCAACATAGGTAGGGGGAGCTTCAACACAAGTTAAAAATGAATCATAATATCAATCTCTCCTTCTTTAACCTGACAAATTCGTAAAAAATATAGGTAGGTAATAGGTACCTTGCAATTTGTATTGTCATGTCCCTTTCAATTCAATCTTACCTTATCAGTAGGAATGTAGGATAGCACCTTATAGTTATTGAAGACAGACATTCAAGTATTCTTTCAGGCAATATAAAAAAACCAGAAATAAAACCTAGAGGCTTCATAGAAATGGAAAAGTTGAATTGGATAGGTATATGCTTTCGATTTTCTGCACGTTCAGTTACATAATACCTAGGATAAAAAGTAAAATATGTTCTAAGTCTTGTTTGCGCGAGCGCTCACAGAAAAACTGATCGACTAAGCCAATAGAATTAGAGTATCAGCGAGCGCAAACCTTACTTACTGTTCATTCACATTAGATTGAAGGCTCTGAACAAAATTCCATCTGACAATTTTTTCGTCAGCCGGTTATTCGTCGGCAGATTTTCGTCTGACTTTTTCGTCTGACTTTTTCGTCTTGCATTTTTTCGTCTGTTCGAATTAATTTGGTGCATTTTTCGTCTGAGTATTTTTCTGTCCGGCATTTTTTCGTCTGGACGAGGCGGAAAATGTCCTTATGAAAATAATGCGCGGACTTAAAAATGCACAGACGAACAAATGCATAGACGAAAGTCTGCGGACGAAAATCTGCAGACGAAAAATTGTCCGACGAAGACCTGCTAAACGAAAAAGTTGAACTGTCATGGAATGATTGCTTATATAGCTCATTGCTCAATGGTGGTTTGATGAATTGCAAAACAAATAAGTTTGACACTTACTTGCTCAGTGGGTAGCTTCCAAGTAGCTTCAAGCCCGGCATATCACAACCCAGAAAATATGTGAGGTGAGATTAGAAAAGAACTTTCCAAAACACCACTGTCCACTGTTTGACAGTTTCATAATCCATAACATTGATAATGTAAAAAGCTACCAGGTCTCTTGTTCCAGTTCTGCCTCACAACCATGGCAATGATTTTGCTCTATATATGTCTACACAGTCTGGTTCGTTTTCTCTTCGTGTAGCTATCTAGCCCCTTGCAGCTGGTCGCTCAACCATAGATATTTATTGAAGTGCTTACAGACAAAACCTAGTGCAGGGTCCTTAGTGGCCTATGTGCAACATAAACCTCATGGTCCAGCTTCCAGGATTCTTGAGGTCCCTCAACAAAATGGTGGTGTAGGTCCAGACCGTTCTCCTAAGATCCCATGACAAATAATAAAACTGGTACTGAAGGTAGGCATTCTGCAGGGTCTTGCAGCATACCAAAATTTTGAGGTCCTAACCCCTGGGTTTCCATGGTTTTATGGCATATGAAATGTTGAGGTCCTGGGTTTCTAAGGTCTCATGTCACATGAAATGTTGATGTCCTGGGATTCCAAGGTCTCACGGCATATGCAAATGTTGAGGTCCTGGGATTCCAAGGTCTCGCGACATATGCAAATGTTGAGGTCCTGGGATTCCAAGGTCTCGCGGCATATGGATGTTTTAAGGTCCTGGGATTCCAAGGTCTCGCGGCATATGGATGTTTTAAGGTCCTGGGTTTCCAAGGTCTCGCGACAAAAATGACAATGCAAGGTCCAGGATCCATCAAGGTCCCAGACCTTGGACTCTGCGAACCCTGGATCTCGGATCTTTTTGGGACCTTGGCACAAGTCTGGTGAGAAGGCACCGGTCGCAGGCCAAAAACAGGCCTGACATGGGTAAAACAGCCCAGATCAGACCTGTCTTGGCCTGACCTGGACTGGCTACGATCGACCGGAAGTGATGGGATAAGCAATTGGTATACAAATAAAGGTCAAAATACGTCGGATATGACGCTTAATGACCACATACGTCATTCCAAACAGGTTTACAGTAGTTTCCAAAAGTTGATTTTTTCCCCAAAACTGCCAACTTTGACCTCAATTCGCGACCCCTAAATATCAATATTTTTCAAAATCATTTTGCACACATTATTTTTTACCGTCCAGAAAACTACCCGCACGCCTAAAAATCGGATAACATAAAATTCACCCTATTGCTAAGTGCCACCCTAATGTATGTATGTATGTATGTATTACATTTGCAGGGCAGTCCACAATCAGTCGTGGCTATTATTGCCCCAAGTCATGCCCCAAGTCCTCGTCCAGCACGTCAACGTGCTGGACGAGGTGGAGCGCTCGACTGGCTGGCGCACCCGCAGCCGATTGGCGATCGGCGGTGCAGGTGACCGTGCTGCCCGAGCTGCTGGCGGCCTCAGAGTCGCCGCTGCCACCGGCCCACCTCTACGTCTCGGCGCCGGCCGGCCGCGGTAAGACACTGGCGTTCGTGCTGCCGCTGGTGCAGGCGGCGCCGGGTGCGCGCGCTAGCTGTGCTACCCACACAGGCGCTGCCCGCTCAGGTGCCCGCCGTGTTCCGCCAGTACGACGCCGACACGCCGCTCTGCGCCCGGCTGCTGGGTGGAGACACAGTGGCACGAGGGGGGCACCAACTGGTGGCGGTGGGGCCGCGCGGCCCGCTCTCCCTGGCGGATCGTGGTGAGCGCTCCCGGCTGGCTGATGCATGGATCACATTACCAGCGCCGAGGGCTTCTCGCTGGCGCATCTGCGCTACCTGGTGATCGACGAAGCCGACCGGGTGATCGAGCTGGCCGAGACGGGCTGACTGAAAGCGGTGGAGCGGGTGGCGGCGGCCGCGGCCCGCCACCCTGCATCGCCGGCCGGCTGACGGCCGCCGCCTTCTGCGCGCCCCACCTGCCGCTGCAGAAGCTGTCGTTCTTGGCCACCCTGTCACGGGACCCGGAGAAGCTGCAGCGACTGTCGCTATTCCTGTCGCGGCTGCTGGTGGCCGGCACGGCGGCCGCCGCCGCACTGCCCGGTCAGTTCGTCGGCAGGTTCACCACGCCGGCCGAGCTGAGCGAGTCGTTCAGCGTGGTGGCAGCCGCTGAAGCTGATGAACCACCTGCTCCGACAGCCCGACTGGCGGCGCTTGCTCGTGTTGGTCAACTCGAAGGGGGCGGCGCACCGGCTAGAGCTACCGCTGTCGGTGCTGGGCGCGCGCGAGACTGAGTTCCCTGGGGCAGTGCCGGCGGGCCAGCGGCGGCGCGCGCTAGCTGAGATGGCCGCGCTGGTGTGCTCGAGGCTATGGCGCGCGGTATTGACGTGGACGCCGTGGACGCGGTCGTGTCGTACGACATCCCGGCGCTGTTGAAGACACACTGCGTGCGTCGGACGGCGCGCGTCAGCCGGGCCGGCCAGGCGGTCACGCTAATGTTTGAGCGGCAGCGCAGCCATTTCCAACGGCTGATGGCGCAGGCGGGCAAGGCGGACGGCCGGGTGCGGGATACGCCGGTGCCGCTGTACGAGCTGCGCCAGTACGAGGCGACCTACGTCAGTGGATTTCCGCGCTAGCTCCTAGTTGATCGCTGTTCTTTTCACTTTTTTATGCTCATCGCTCATGATTTATTTACATTTTAGAAATATTACAATGAATAGGTGTTTACCTTGTCATCAGCCTAGGAAAGTTAACCCTCGCCGGACCTATCGGTTTTCTACATACGCGCCGGCCGAGGGGGGGGGGGGTACGACCCCCCCCCCCCTCGCCGTTTCGCCCCTGGTGGAGCTAGCGCGTCGCGGAAAAAACGAGCGTGTGCGCCGTTACGAGACGCAGAGATTGGTACCCGATTTTAAGGTCCTAGGTCAACCGGTGACCTCTGAGGTCAGGTCAAGTGCCCCAGGGTACGGTTCAGTTTTTGGTGAATAACTTCGCAAAAACGGCCGCAGAGCCGCGATTTTGGCAGCATCGTGTTCGCCTCGCTCAGGCGCGTCGAATGATATACTTTTTGTTCGGGTCAGATCAACTTAGGGTGTTAACCTCAGGTCAAGGTCAGGTCAGCACCCCCAGGTCACGAAGTTGGTCGAAAGAGGTCATGTCGCATATCATTCGATTCGGCAGGTCTTTCTGAGTCCATTGGTGGCTTTCTCGACTCGCTAGCTCAATTTGGTCGGGAGTTATTGACGAAAAACTAATATGACCTTGATGACGTCATAAATGACGTCACGGAAGGTCAACATTGCAAAAGTGACGCATCTAACCTTGCAAGGAGTGCATCAAATCACGATTCTGTGTCCTTGAGATAGTTGGAGATCGTTCCCGGCGCCAGAATAGCAGTTTTCATTTTTCCCCATTGACTTATAATGGTGAGGTCACGAAAATGACATGACCTCATATGACCTTTAGGAAAAATCCGAGATATACAAGTTGTGAGACTCATAATGGATACTAGATCCTGCAAGTTTCATTTCCCTGTGACATCTCCTCTGGCAGTGAGGGCGTTGCGAAGTTGCGACATCTGAAGACCGTGCAGAGGTTCACTTATGACGTCATAGGTCAGTGACCTGACCTGACTCAAAAATGCGGTTGGTGTCAAAAGATGCGGCTTGGATCAACGGTCAGGTATGCCAAGTTTCAGCTCTCTATCGCCAGCGTGTTCGGAGCTATCGCGAAAAAACCCTATGGGGGGGGGGCGGCACCCGCCCCCCCCCCCTCGGCCGGCGAGGGTTAAAGTAAGTAAGGCGTTTTAATGTATATTTGTTCATGAACACGGATTTAAGTGTCCTAACTCCCAAACACTTCGATATTAGACCCGAGTTTTGCAAACCAGTCGAAAGGCTTAGAACGATCATTTGGGGCGTAACCAGACGGCTGGTCACCACGCGATCATCATGCAGAGCGGTCTCCGTCGGACGATTGTGTCCGCGCGCAACGAATGATCTCGGCACACGCGGAGGAGTTCGGCAGGACTCTCCACTGAGCGGTACTGGGCGCATTCGAACGACGGTCGACGAAGCTAGCGCAGGTATTGTTACGAGCCGGACCAGTGTAGCGGGGCTGGAGCTTATATTGTTTGCTGTGTGGCGTTCCTATGTCTCGACCGGGCCCGGCAAACGGGGCCTGCATATCGGCTGAAACCACCTAGCCGGGCAGCATGACCTCCACCTCGCCGAAGTGGGGCGAACGACCGCCCTGAGTCCTGCAATGCCCGCGGTGCAGTTCATCTGGGTAGGTAGGGGAGACCCGGGAGGTATGGGCCGGTTTTGTGAAAAGGCAATTTTCTTCCAGTGGGCAGTGGTTAGACCCGGCTTTTCACTCTGTGTACGTGAAATTGCCTTTCGCCTGCAAAGTGTGCCTGATATTAGGCATCTGGGATGAACTATTTTGTCTCGAGATAACTTTCAATAAATCATGCGCTTTTTCGATCCATCAAAATACACCGGGAGGTATGGGCCATGGCCCGGGAGGTATGGGCCGGTGCCATGTTTCATATTCTTCTCTCGACAATGAAAACAATACTCGCAGCTGGTATCTACCTTGATCTCTCTTAGAGCCCAGGAACCGCATAAGCGGCCAACAGCTTACTTCATGGAGGTCACTTGAGCACATATGTATTTGGTAAACTCAATCATGCTTCATGAAATCAGATAAATAATATTTTTTCTGTTCGAATGAAATTTGTAGTTAAATTTTCGACCTTGCGCGACAAAAATAAAACTTAATGAAGAGGACATTCACTGAAAGCATCATTTTATTGATTTAGGATCAACGTGGGTGGGTGGCCCGAACCTCCCGGTTAGGACGCCAGAATGTGCGTAGCATCTCGGTTCATAATATTGCAAAAAAGCTTCAAATTGTCTATCCAGTCTAAATTTGCATGCTTTAATCCTATTAGTGGCAGGGGGGTTGTTTTTATCCACCCCTCAGGTTTTTCGGGAATATCTCCGAAACCGCTGAAGCTACGATGCTGAAATTTTCTGACTTTTCCTAAAACTAAATTGGGCACATTCCCTGAAAATTTCAAGTTCATAACTTTACCAGGGGCGGCTCCAGAGCACTGGGAATTGGGGGGTCCTATTCGTGAAGCGAGTCATTTGGGCGAAGATCACGATGCTGCACCAGTTTTACGAACAGTGAATGAAAGGTATCATGTGATAACATATACAGTTATTGTGCATCCTCTTTTGACACGT